>NC_053489.1:350909103-351209103 GCF_905171775.1 Rana temporaria | reverse complement strand
ATCCCCCAAAAAGATATAAAAAAACATTTTTTTTCCTCAGTTTAGGCCGATACGTATTCTTCTACATAATTTTGGTAAAAAAAAATCGCAATAAGCGTTTATCGATTGGTTTGAAACAACATTGATTCTTTCTTAAAAACGGGGATGGGGGATGCACAGTTTGCCATCTTCGCCCTGGGCACCAAATGGCCTTGTCCCAGCACTGGAGTCTGCATATGTTATTTGCACTTATTGCTTCCTTGTACATAAATAATACAAAAAAAATGAAATTATCTAACAAAGTGAAAAGGTGGTTTAAGTGAGCTCATAACTTCCTGTAATGAGCTGACATTTGAAATCCAGAGGGGTTTTATAAGCCTTGCCCAGGTTACCCCTGAGAACTACAAACTACATAAGTTGTGGTGGATATAAGAAGAAGGTGTTCTGTAGTCCTAGTAAGAAATGAGTATCCTAGGGTGACAACATTCAATTCTATAGATACAGAACACAAAAGGAATTGTGTTACTGGCAGGATTACCAGGTGACAATAAGGGGATTTATTACTGACCTATTGCCTCCACTTGCCTTAGCATCACTTTGGCAACCAGCAGAGCAGTCAGTGATTGTTTCAGTATCTTCTGCAGGTCAATTTGAGTATATTATATTTTCAGGTTTATTCTGAGAACAGTGCAAAGGGTGGTGACCTAAAGAAACTACCGTAAGTTTCAGCTTACTATACTCAGCAATCAAGTGATTTTTAGGTGTGTTTGTGAGTGTGTCTATCGAATTTTTTTTCACACATGCCTACTCCAATGGTACATTTTACGCTTTAACAACCAGAAAAAATTGTGCAACATTTATATTGTATACTTTATTTTATACCTAAGGGATGATAATCACCAAATTGTCTACACACTTTACAGTCATTATGTACACCCTTTAAATTCACTATGTAGTGTGGATGGATATTTAATGGAATAAAATGGATTGTTTAGATATTCCCATAGCCATGGGATTGTTGTTAAAATGCATCATGGTGCTTTTTTTTTTTTTACTAAAATTTGAAAAAATCTACATAACTCACATAACACAGCAGTGCATTGCAATGGGTTATAGTTTCTTGGAACACATTGCGTAAAATTGAAACATGTTTTTTTAGCAGACACCAACGCAGTGCATTGGTGTGAACAGAGTCAATAGGACATAACGCAAATTGCCTTACCTATGTGTTTGGTCTGGTGTGACTGAGCTCACTGTTAATCCTAAAAGCATCTTAATGTGTATTGCACTAAGGCAGCCCAATAATTTGAATGCACTACTAATGCAATAAATCGCACAAATAATGTGCATGTACTATTTTTTGTAACGCAATGCATGCAACACAATGTAGTGTGTTGAGCCCTATTTTCACATACTGTGGTGACCTGCATTTTATCACACAGGATACAATTGTCTTGTATGTGTCCTCTTCACACTGAGGTGTGGTGCAGTGAGCTGCAAAAAAATGTGAACATGCTGCATTTTAATGCAGTGCACAGGAAGGCATAGCATATCACTGTATAGCAGAGCAACGCAACGCGCTGCTGTGTAGTGGTATGAATGAAGTGTCACAAAACAAAAATAGAGCGACAATTTTGAAAAAAATGCTATATTTTTTACTTTTTGCTATAATAAATATCCCCCAAAAATATATAAAAAAACTTTTTTTTTCCTTACTTTATGGCGATACGTATTCTTCTACATATTTTTGGTAAAAAAAAAAAACGCAATAGGTGTATATTGATTGGTTTGCGCAAAAGTTTTAGCGTCTACAAAATAGGGGATAGCTTTATGGCATTTTTATTTATAATTTTTTTTACTAGTAATGGTGGCGATCAGTGATTTTTATCTTATCTGCGACATCGTGGCAGACACGTCGGACACCTTTGGCGCTATTTTGGGAGCATTCACATTTATACAGCGATCAGTGCTATAAAAATGCACTGATTACTGTGTAAATGTGACTGGCAGTGAAGGGGTTAACCAGTAGGGGGTGACGAAGGGGTTAAATGTGTCCTAGGGAGTGATTCTAACTGTCTGGGGGATGGGCTAGCAGTGACACGACACTGATCACTGCTCCCACTGAGAGGGAACAGACGACCAGTGTTCTGTCACTAGGCAGAGAGATGCTTGTTTACACAGCTGCAGCTCCGTGACACACGATCGCGGGACACCGGCGGACATCAAGACCGCGGGTCCCGCGGGCATGATCACAGAACTCGCGGCAGGGGCGCGCGCGCCCACACAGCGGCAAATTTAAAGGGACGTACTTAAACGCCCATTTGCCTGTCCGTGCCATTCTATCGGCAAGTGGTTAAATGGTCTTTTTTTTGTTTTATATAATAAAAAACCCAGTGGTGATCAAATACCACCAAAAGAAAGCTTAATTTGTGTGAAAACAAATGATACAGATTAAATTTGTGTACAGTGTTGCAAGTGGTTGAGATTTCAGGATTGTGATTCAAACCATCAGGATGTATCCAAAAAGAACGTGCAAGTTTTAAATAATCAGTACATTTTTACTAATAAATGAAGTTAAACTTCAAAAAGATACCAAAAAAATTAACTCAGCGTTTTGCTCAATAGGCATTTGTATTCATTGCTTTATTTAATCATATAATCATATCTAGTAGACATAACCCAAACCTCATCTTCTGAAGCAAAATTATAGCTGCCCACAGTTCTGTTTGGCCCGAGCAGTGTTGTTTTCTGTCATTTTAAAGGGATGGTAGCCTATAATTTTATAGGTAAATGCTGTGAGACAATTTTCACAATTTTTTTTACACCTTTGCTACTTGTAATGATCGATGACCAAAGGCGCCACATTGCAGATCTTGCCCATTAAGTCTTCTATGCTTATTCCTTCTTATCTGCAGTCAACAGTAATATTGTTCATCAGATTCTCTTCAGCTTCGGCTTTGATATTTTCGTCCTGTTGGAAACAAAGTTTTGTGGTGGTCAGTATCATGCTGATTTTGTTACAAATATTAGTACAGTAAAACATTGGTTTGTGAGCATAATTCGTTCCAGAAACATGCTTGTAATCCAAAGCACTTGTATATCAAGGCATTTTTTTACAGGGTATAAAAGAGAAGAGAGGCGCCTCTAAGTTTAGCAATAAGTTGCTAAATGTTGTACCTTCATTAAATGTAACCATATTGCTACACTTAGAGGCACCTCTCTTTTTTATACTCAGTTGTGACATGACGCTACTCAGGGGTCAAGTCCTGGGGAAAAAAGTGTGGGAACTCCCACCCAAGATCCACTCCCCCATCAAAAAAAATAAAAAATCATACGCTCATATGCATAATTACAAAACCGCATGTTTTTTTTTTTTTCGATCCACTGTAAAGGTACAAGTTCTTTCTAAATCCCGCAATAACTCGCGGCAGACCTCCGCAATGTCTTCTGGGAACAATGACAAAAGCTCCCAGAAGACATTGCAGCATCGAGGAAGTGATGGAATACCCGCACACTACCCGATGAATCCATATACAGGAAGCGACCAGTAACGTAAAGGATTACTAAGGTTCGCCTGCCCCTGACAGTGACTCGAGCTGGGCATCGCCGCTTAGTGAAGGATTGGTTCGGGCGGCTCGGCTGCTCTAGTCCTGCAAAGGGAACTGAGTTCCTGCTGTGAAAAAAGTGCAGGGACTCCGTTCCCACATGTTCCCGCAGAACTTGAGCCCTGACGCTACTCTTATATCAAGACATCGCTTGTATATCAAGGCAAAATTTATTAAAACATTTTGCTTGTCTTGCAACACGCTCTCAAACCAAGTTACTCTCAAACCAAGGTTTTACTGTATACGCTATATATTTTGTAGTTGCCTTGCTGTTATGTTCACCTTTTTTCTTTTACACAGTGAGGACCTGACCTCAGACAAGCATGCAGATGGGGACTTATACCTTTTCCTGACTTTTCTGACCTGAGGGTTAGTGACTCTTCTGCCCCTTCTTCTCCAGATGCCTGCCATGGAGGTCCTGGGCACCCAGGAGGCACAGGTAAGCCGCCCTGGACATATGGAGGAGTTGGGTTGTAACGTCCCAGCAGTGTAGAAGTTATTGGGTGGCTTTACACCTGCCCAAATCCCTTTTGCTAGAAAGCCAGCAGCTGGGAGCAAAATGTTAAACCAACTCCTGGCTGCTATAGCTGCTAGGAGTATGTTTAAATGCCAGTATTGTGGCCACTGTAATATTTAGGGCAGCAGCAGCAAAAGCAACAGATTTTTTTATGTTTTGGATAGACTTGGAAAGAGTAAGTGCTTGTGTTAATACTGATGTTTGTGACCATTTTAGGGAGATTTTTTCTCACTTCCTGTCTCTGTGACATCAGGACAAGAAAATAATGGCCAAAAAAAAACCAGACAGTATCTCCATAATTTCCTGTCCCATCACAAAGTGAGGGAAATTCTAATGCCGCGTACACAGACAGTGCTGACCGGTGGAATCCCTCCTGCCGAGCTATTGTCTGCTGTCCCCGCCGGGAGAAGACATTGATTATCGCTAGCAGCCATAGCAGCCGCTCGCGATAATCAGAAGCAAATCCAGCAGACTGGTTGTACTTGGTACATTCAGCCTGCCCATTAACAGTTTGAATCTTTCTAAACCGGCTGAGATTTGAACCGTGTATGGCCGGCCTGAAGCCTCGTACACACGACCGAGCAAGAAACTTGCTGGGAGATATTTTTTTGCCGAGGAAACCGGTCGTGTGTACATTTTCGTCTAGGAAACTGACGAGAAACTCGAGGTGCCAAAAAGAGAGCATGTTCTCTATTTCCTCGACGGGAATGGAGAAACTTGCCTTGTCGAGTTCCTCGACAGCCTAACAAGGAACTCGACGAAGAAAACGATGCGTTTCGCCCGTCGAGTTCCTTGGTCGTGTGTACGAGGCTTAAGTCTATCTGTCTGTTATGAAAATCCAGCGCACACTTGTATCATTATCTTCCGCTAGATAGCACTATAACCTGATTTTCTGAATTTGCAGTTATACAGCTTAAAGTATACAGTATTTCCCTTGATCCATATTTATTCCATAGTGATTTCATACCAAGGCATTTTAACTACCAATGTATAATAAGTATATACATCTGCACGGTCATTATCAGCTATAAGATTCCTTAAAGGGCTTGTAAAGGTTTGTTTTTATTTTCTAATTTTCTAAATAGGTTCCTTGAAGCTAGTGCATTGTTGGTTCACTTACCTTTTCCTTCGATTTCCCTTCTAAATGTTTTTTTTTTCTTTGTCTGAATGTCTCACTTCCTGTAAGCTTGCCCCCATCATCCGAGCTGTTCCTTGGTACTACATTCCTGCGGGAAGACACTGTGAGGCCCCGTACACACGGCCAGTTTCCTCGGCAGAATTCAGCTTCCGACCGAGTTTCTGGCTGAATTCTGCCGAGAAACCCGGCCGTGTGTACAATTTCGCCGAGGAAGCCGACGAGGAGCTCGACGAGGAAATAGAGAACATGTTCTCTATTTCCTCGTTGTTCTATGGGAGCTCTCGGCCCGGCTTCAGGGTTGAACTGGCCGAGGAACTCGATGTGTTTGGCACGTCGAGTTCCTCGGCCGTGTGTACGGGGCCTGATAGTTCACAGAGTCTCCCCGCAGGGATGTAGTCCCAAGGGAGGGGGCGAGCACGCTGACTAACCCCCAGTCAGAACGGCTCAGATGATGGGGGCAAGCTTACTGAGGAGAAACAGGAAATGAGACAAAGAAAAAAAAACATTTAGAAGGGAAATCGAAGGAAAAGGTAAGTGAACCAACAATTCACTAGCTTAAAGGAACCTATTTAGAAAATATAAAACAAACCTTTACAACCCCTTTAAAGCGGGAGTTCACCCAATTATGTTTTTTTTTATGTTTTCCCCTTAGATGGATGCTCGTTTTGTCTAGGGGAATCGGCTAGTTGTTTTAAAATATGAGCTGTACTTACCGTTTTCGAGATGCATCTCCTGCGTCGCTTCCGGGTTTGGGTCTTCGGGAGCGGGCGTTCCTTCTTGATTGACAGTCTTCCGAGAGGCTTCCGACGGTCGCATCCATCGCGTCACTAGTAGCCGAAAGAAGCCGAACGTCGGTGCGGCTCTATACTGCGCCTGCGCACCGACGTTCGGCTTCTTTAGGAAAATCGTGACGCGATGGATGCGACCGTCGAAAGCCTCTCGGAAGACTGTCAATCAAAATAGGAACGCCCAGTCCCGCAGCCCATACCCGGAAGCGGCGGAGAAGATGCATCTCGTAAACGGTAAGTACGGATCATATTTTAAAACAACTAGCCGATTCCCCTAGACAAAACGAGCATCCATCTAGGGGGAAACCTCCGCTTTAATAGCTCAAGACTGCAAAATCAGCTGTAATGCTTTATAATTTCCTAATGCTGTGAACACATATACGGAGAGTACAATACTGCGTATGAACAGGATTGCAAAAGGAACATTACGGCTCTGCCTCTGCAGGAGACATGGACCCCATCAGTGCATGGTGAGGGGCTTCAACTACTACACAGGACAAGCTTTAACAGAGACTACCGCTGGACATACTGTGAGTGAATTTCCATAGGAGCCAGTTGAAATGTGAGTTGTTGGTGACACTGTCAGCACCCCCCTTCCCAACATCTTTCAATCTGAAAGAACTGGGTGGAAAACTATCAGCAGAACAGCATCCAATAAGATGCAGCCGCTGTTCAAGTATTCTGACAGCCACGAGTGGCAGATAGTAGAATAACATATGCCATCCATGCTGTGAAATATCAGGGACATTTGAAAGAATACTATTTCCATGGACAAACATTCTGAGACCTGGGACTGAAAAAAAACACGAAGAAAGCTTTTTAATAGCTCACAGGTTGTAGGAACAAAAATGAATATACCTGTCTTGATGATACATAGAGAAATTCAAACTATGTAGCAAACCAAATGTACACAAGTATACTGCCTGATATATTAATAATATTCTCAGACCTTTTACACTATTAGCCAGGAAAGTAGAAAGCTAAATTATTTTTTACTGTACCCCATGTGATCCAGTGGTCTTCAACTACAGACATACTAAAGGAGGTTGTATTGACTGTAGACATGTCTGCTAGCAGATTTTGGTCTGATGGTTGTACACACCATCAAACCAAAATCCCTGCGGACAGAATACGCGGTGACGTGACAGCGACGATGACGCAGCGACGTGCGCGAACCCGGAAGTTCAATGCTTCCACGCATGCGTCGAATCACTTCGACGTCATGCACAGGTTTCTTGGGCCAGCGGACATGTCCGATGAGTCGTACTGACCATCGGACATGTCCGGCGGACAGGCTTCCAGCGGACATGTTTCTTAGCATGCTAAGAAACATTTGTCCGCTGGAAACCTGTCCGGTCGGCCCTACACACGACCGAACATGTCTGCTGAAACTGGTCCGACGGACCTGTTCGGTCGTATGTACGAGGCCTTAGAGAACACTGCCATCTTGTAAATGAATGCCCCCACTTCCACTACTTCAAAGAACCACCAATACCAAAGAGCCGTACATTGAGTACCAGGGTGCTATAAATTCATTATATTCTTAATTTATTTGTGAACTGATCATTTCTGACAAGCATTGATACCAAAATACATGATATAAATATGCTTAATTTAACCTTATCTAGTATAAATTACACGGACTCCATTTTAGACAAGCCCAGGTTTGATTTTTTTTAAGAAGTAAATACTTAACATACTTTACTACTTTTCAATTCAAAATTTTACAGAAGTCAGTTGAATAGGAGATTAAAGGTATTGTAAAGTCAGAAGGTTTTTTATCTTAATGCATTCTATGCATTAAGATAAAAAGCCTTCTGTGTGCAGCAGCACCCCCCCCCCCCTCAGCCCCCTTAATACTTACCTGTGGCCCCTCTCTGTCCAGTGATATCCACAAATGTCTCAGCCATCCAAGATTCTCCCACCTGATTGGCTGAGACACAGCAGTGGCACCATTGGCTCACGCTGCTGTCAATCAAAGTCAGCTAGCCAATCAGGGGAGAGAGGGGGCTGGTTGGGGCTCTGTTTCTGAATGGACACAGGGAGCTGTGACTCTACTCGGGTGCCCCCATAGCAAGCTTTTTGCTATGGGGGCACTGAACAGGAGGAAGGGGCCAGGATCACAGAAGAGGGACCCAAGAAGAGGAGGATCCAGGCTGCTCTGTGAAAATCCACTGCAACAGAGGAGGTAAGTATGACATGTCTGTTATTTTTATAGGAAGAAAAACAAGAGTTTACAATCACTTTAAGGGAAGAATTCCATTAGGCACATCTGTTTTGATGACTGATAAAAGGTACAATTTTAAAATAATTTTTCCAGTGATTTTTAAAGGCTAAAGGTGATTTTAAAATCATTTTTTGATGATTTCCTTCAACCTCCAGATGTAGGATTCACATCATCCTGGTGAGGCTAATCAAGATTGCCAAAGATCATAAACCTTGAAGATGCTGGCAAGTAGATGTTGGAGCTAACGATGGAGCTTGCAGGCATTGCATTGCTGGAGTGAGGGGGAATATATCTTTGATTTATGTAGCCTGTGGGCCAAATTCAGAAAGGACTTACGACGACGTATCTCCAGATACGCCGTCGCAAGTCCAAATGTGCGCCTTCGTATCTATACGCGTATACTTAAAACTATATACGCCTGAAATTTGCCAAGATACGTCCGACGTAAGTCTCCTACGCCGTCGTATCTTGGGTGCATATTTACGCTGGCCGCAAGGGGCGCTTCCGTAGATTTATGCGTCGAATATGCATATGACCTAGATACAACGATTCACGAACGTACTTGTGCCCGTCGGATTTAGCTACGCCGTTTATGTAAGACTTACGTCCGGCGTAAGTTTACCCCTCATAAAGCAGGGGTAAGTCATGTTAAGGTATGGACGTCGGAAACATCGGAACAGCGTCGTATTTTACGTCGTTTGCGTAAGTCGTACGTGAATGGGGCTGGGCGTGAGTTACGTTCACGTCTAAAGTATTGAGCCTACGTATCTTAGGGAGTATTTGCGACGTGATTCTGAGCATGCACGTGCATGCGCCGTTCGATCGGCCATGCATTTACATGGGGTCACGCTTCATTATAATACAACACGCCCACTGCCTTGCTACTTTGAATTACGTGGGCTTACGCCGGCCTATTTATGTTACGCCGGCGTACATATGGGAGCAAGTGCTTTGTGAATACAGTACTCGCCTCTCTATGTTACGTTGGCGTAATGAGATGCGCTATGCCCGCTCAAAGATACGCCAATGTATCTGAATCCCGGCCTATGAGTTTAATATCTGGATAAAAAGCAGAATCTACTTTTTCTGTTTCTGTGTTGATGTAGCATTCTCCATTGTGTACTGATCTGATAATTCATGTTCTTGGAAATATAGCATTTAATGTTCATTTGGGCTTTTGAACTAAAAATAGGCAGCATACAAAATTACTCAATGGGGGAGAAAATAGACTGGAATATATGGATAAAGTCCACCTGACTTTTACAGCTCGACCTATGGGAGCTGCTAAGTTATTTGATAAGTTATCTGGTAAGATGAAGTTTACAACTGTTATGCCGTGTACACACGATCATTTTTCGGCATGAAAAAAAACAATGTTTTTGGGCATGTAGAAAAAACAAAAGTTTTTCCAACTTCATCATTAAAACGACGTTGCCCACACACCATTGTTTTTTAATAATGCTCTAGCAAAGCGCGGTGACGTACAACGCGTACGACGGCACTATAAAGGGGAAGTTCCATGCGGATGACGCCACCCTTTGGGCTGCTTTAGCTGATTCCGTGTAAGTAAAAGACGATTCACGCTTTTCTGTCTGATGAATGTGCTTACTCCATTATGAACGGTAGTTTTACTAGAACGAGCGCTCCCGTCTCATAACTTGCTTCTGAGCATGCGCGGGTTTTTAACGTCGTTTTAGCCCACACACGATCATTTTTTTACAACCCAAAAAACGACATTGTTTAAAACATCGTTAAAAAATACAGCAAAAAATTTGTCGTTTTTCAGAAGCCGAAAAATGATGTGAAGCCCAGACACGATCATTTTAAATTACATTTTTTTAAAACAACGTTTTTTTCATGCCGAAAAATGATCGTGTGTACGCGGCATAAGACTAATGAACAGACTTTGAATGATCAGAACACAACATACAAAACAGCCTACCATAGATAATTTTTAAATAGTGATGGAAACCAAAAATAGAAAAAAATGAATAGGAATCAAATTTATTGCAATGTCGCAATGCCTGTTACAATGAATCAGCTGAATTGAATAATGTCGCGTACACATGAACATTTTTCATGACGTGAAAAATTACATTTTTTTAAATAGTCATTAAAAACGATTGTGTGTGGGCTCCAGAGCATTTTTCTCGACGCGAAAAATGGGCATTAAAAATTTAGAACATGCTCTAAATTTTTGCAGCGTTTTTCACGTTGTCGTTTTTCACGTCATGAAAAACGGTCGTGTGTAGGCTTTAACGACGTGAAAAAAACAAGCATGCTCAGAAGCAAGTTAGGAGACGGGAGCGCTCGTTCTGGTAAAACTAGCGTTTGTAATGGAGATAGCACATTCGTCACGCTGTAACAGACTGAAAAGCACGAAGACTGAAAAGCATGAATCGTCTCTCACCAAACTTTTACTAACACAAAAGCAGCCCCAAGGGTGGCGCCATCTGAATGGAACTTCCCCTTTTATATTACCGTCGTACGTGTTGTAGGTCACAGCGCTTTGCTCCAGCATTTTTTTTCACGATCGTGTGTGATCGGCTTGACAAGAATCACTTAGAAAAAAACATATTTTTTTCTAGGACATTAAAAATGGTCGTGTGTAAGCGGCTTAAGTGTCATCAACCTTGTAGATAGGGAAATGTCTGGTAATACACCATGTAGTTATAATCAACAGGAAGGATTTAAAATTAAAGCATCATCTGTCAAGATGATAGAGAGTAGTTTACGTTCAGACTACACAACCCAGGGTGGACTGGAAGGTCCCCCAGAAAAAAACTCAGATCCAACATCTGAGCGCTCCAAGCTAATGACTCAGCTTTGTCCTCCAACAGGCACAACTCCAATCTTCTATCATCTTTGCAGATCATATTGGGAAATACTGTTGTCCATTTTGGGCTCAGATGCACTCAAGTGAATTGACATATTCGAGAATTTCAAAGTTTAACAAATCATGTACAGTATATCATAGCAGTCTTTCCACACTGTATGGATAGTTTACATTTCTCTTTATTACTATGGACCAATCTCTTTAAAGTATGGGAATGTTCATATGTGAACACTCCCAGAATTAACTTACATGATGCCCATGCTACCATACTTGGAATTAATAAATATCTCCTGTGATCTTGTGGGACCCCCTACCCAGACAAGGCAGATAGTGCATGCAAAACTGGTATTGGATGATTTTTAATAGAACAATTGGACCTATATAAGACCCATCTCAACTTTATATATGGAGGTTTTATTCTTTGTCATCTTGATACCTTTTGATCTGTTATAGATGCATATGATAGCATGGGTTTAAGGCAGAGGCATTCATACATGTTCGAGGTTCATGAGCACAATGTTTTCATATAGCTAGATTTAGAAAGAGTTAAGCCGGCGTATCAGTAGATACGCCGTCGTAACTCTGAATCTAAGCCGTCGTATCTTTAAGTGTATTCTCAAAATGAGATACACTTAAATGTAGCTAAGGTACGACTGCCTGCGCCGTCGTATCTTAGCTGTCTAGTTCCGCCGGCCGCTAGCGGCGTGAACGCTGATTTACGCCTAGAATGCGTAAATCAGCAAGATATGCCTATTCACGAACGTACGCTTGCCCGTCGCAGTAAAGATACGCCGTTTACGTAAGGTATAAGGTGTTTTCAGGCGTAAAGTTAGTCCAACAAAAAGCTGGCCTAGCCAATGTTAAGTATGGACGTCGTTCCCGCGTCGAATTTTGAAAATTTTACGTTGTTTGCGTAAGTCGTCCGTGAATGGGGCTGGACGTAATTTACGTTCACGTCTAAACCAATAAGTCCTTGCGGCGTACTTTGGAGCAATACACACTGAGATATGTCGACGGACGGCGCATGCGCCGTTCGTTAAAAACGTCAATCACGTCGGGTCACGATTCATTAACATAAAACACTCCCCCCCTGTTCCTCATTTGAATTAGGCGTGCTTAGGCCGGCACATTTACGCTACGCCGCCGTAACTTAGGATGCAAGTGCTTTGTGAATACAGTACTTGCCTCTCTAACTTACGGCGGCGTAGCGTAAATACGATACGCTACGCCGGCTGAAACATACGCTGCCCTACGTGAATCTAGCTATTAATCTTTTAGTGTGCACACTAAGACAATTGTACAAGTTTTAATATATTAGCAGTCTCAGGCCGCGTACACATGGTCGTTCCAAACCGATGAGAATGGTCCGACGGGCCATTTTCATCGGTTCACCGCTGAAGTGGCCTGATGGTCTGATGTGCGTACACACCATCGTTCCAAAAACCGATCGGGTCAGAACGCAGTGACGTCAAACACACAACGTGCTGAATAAAACGAAGTTCAATGCTTCCAAGCATGCGTCGACTTGATTCTGAGCATGCGCGGGTTTTGAACCGATGCTTTTCTGTACTAACCATCGGTTTGGACCGATCGGGCAGCGGGCCATCGGTTCGATTTTGAAGCATGTTTTAAAATTTTGGACCGAAGGAAAACAGACTGATGGGCTATACACACGGTCAGTTTGGACCGATGAAACTGAATCTTGGTCCATTCTCATCGGTTTTGTCCGACCGTGTGTACGCGGCCTCAGGCTTTGTTTATACTATAAAAGGACCACAATTCTCCTTTTGATACAATTATAATAACCTAAGAAAGGTTCTAACTCTTGTCAATTTTACAGAAATGTAATGGATTTTATTGTAGTCAGGTTCCTCAATAGAAAGATTTCCCATAATTTCTTGCAACAAATGGAAGCTAGGAGATTCTTCTCAATGAAGACATCAGGGTTAAAGGGGTTGTAAAGGTTTGTTTTTTATTTTCTAAATAGGTTCCTTTAAGCTAGTGCATTGTTGGTTCACTTACCTTTTCCTTCAATTTCCCTTCTAAATATTTGTTTTCTTTGTTTTCTTTGTCTGAATTTTCTCACTTCCTGTTCCTCCTCAGTAAGCTGTTCAGTAAGCTGTTGTAAATGACTTTCCACCGCTCAGATGATACAGGAAGTGAGAAATTCAAACAAAGAAAAAAACATTTAGAAGGGAAATCGAAGGAAAAGGTAAGTGAACCAACAATGCACTAGCTTAACCTCCCTGGCGGTATGATTCTGTCTGGAATTACGTACCAAAAGCGGTACAATTATTTTGCAAGGAAATTGGCGGTTTATACTGTAGGCCTGTAATTTTTAGAAATAACTCACTTAAATCTGACCAAGCAAGAGTCTTGTAGGCATCCCGGGTATGATTTTTTTTTTAAAACAAAATTATAAATTATAATATAATAAATAATTATAAATAATTATAACAAATAATAATATAATTATAATAAAAATTATTCAATAATGTAATCAACTCAAAATCACTGAAATTTGCAGTTGCAGAATTGTCGCTGTCATTATTTTATTTTTTTTATGACGAATTTCCCCGCAAATCGCTATCGCACATTTCTGCAAGTGATTATCATTTATTATCGCTGTTTTCTAGCTGATCTAAAACCATTTTTGACATAAAGGGACACTTTTGGACAATCTACAGTTTTTAGGCAGAAATGACATTTTTTATTATATAAAAGTACATGTAGGGCACTGGGCAGACCACTAGGGACAAGGGGGTGTGTATTTTTTACATACAGTACTGTAATCTATAAGATTACAGTATACTGTATGTAAAGTGTTTGTTTACTTTTTTGAATTTGGCGCCGTTCTCCGCCCCCGTGCGTCGTAACGTCGCAGGGAACGGAGATCGGCGGCACACGGGGACTGTGAATCGAGCGAGGAGGTCCCGCTCGCTCACACAGCGGGGTGGCATCGCTGGATCCAGGGACAAGGTAAGTAAACCAAGCCTGTGGATCCAGCGAAAGGTAAGCCCGTCCAGCCCGAGCGTGACTCGGGTTTACCGATCCTAACATGTAAAACCAACCCCGAGTCACGCTCGGGTTTACCGTCAGGGGGGTTAAAGGAACCCATTTAGAAAATAAAAGACGAACCTTTACAACCCCTTTAATTTACTAAATGCAAATAGGCTACTCGCTTTGCAAGGAAATTGTCCTTTTAGTTAGTGAATGTGGTAAAAATTCATTACTAGTTGACACCCATTATGCCCTGCCTGTAACGTGCACTGGATTTCCTGCTCACTTTACACACTATAGAGTGCAGACTGAAGTGGCAGTAGGCTGCATATGCTAATAAAGATAAGTGCCCCGTTATTATGGGAATAAGTGTCCCCTCCTCTTTTGTTTTTCTCAACTCGAAATTTCAGAATTTCCCTTGCTTTCAGTCCTGCTGACAATGGTCACCATGACAAACAGTGTAAACACAGACAACATTTAAAACCTAGAAGGGTTTCTAGTCCCACCCCACTCTTTTCAAACTAAATAAGACATATTTATTTAAAGTGTATCTAAACCCAAAAGAAAAAATATAATATATTGCAGCTCACCAATCCTTGAATTGCTTAAAACCACTGCCATTCCCCTCCTCCTACCTATGCTGTATAGTGATAGTAAAAAAAAGGTGTAAATACCTTTTTTCAGTCTGTTTTGATCTGGTCACTTGACACAGAAGTTCCAGTTCTCTGTCATGGAACGCTGCTGTAGGGGAGAGGCGTGAGCATCAACAAAGGATGGACAATGGAAGCAGCTGACATCATGGCTCACGGAATTCAACCCCGTTGCTGAGCGCTCCATGACAGAAGAGAGCCAAAGCTTCTGCATCATGTGTTTGGACAGGAGAAGATTGAAAAAAGGTATTTAGACTGCTCTTTCTTACCAGCACTATACAGCATAGGTACAAGGAGGGGGGGGAGCAATCAGTCTTAGTATACTCATATGCAGCCTCTACCGCAATATGTATATATGCGTTGTGGTTTGCAAATGGTTTATCTGGATTATGGCTGAAGATACTAGCCTTAACCCCAGATTGTTTGTTTTTTTTCAGCCGGCGGCTGGCTTTCCCTTGAAAGCGTTCCGAGCGGCTCATTTACCACAGAAATGCTTTCAGAAGCAGCAGGAGGGAATGCCCTCCCCTGCTCCTGCTGCTAGCTGGTGTCTCTTGGGCTTACAAGTTCCCCCAAGAAAAGATCCAATGGTGCCACCGGCTGGTCACACAGGCGATCAAAAAGTAGATCCATGGCCTCTATGGCCTTGGAGGGCCAAAGCGACGTCATGCCATCACTTCCGGTCCAGGGTGGAAGTAAACAATTTTTTTTTTCAAAGAAAAAGAGCAAAAAAATATATATTTTGGGGATCTTTTGCCTTTATGACCCCCAGATCTCTTCATAAAGAGGACCTGTCATCCTTTTTATTTTATTACAAGGGTGTTTACATTCCTTGTAAAAGGAATAAAAGTAATAATAAAAAAAAAAAACAAAGACAGGGACAGTGTAAAAATAAAGTATATAAGATTTTTTTTTAAAGTGCCCCATACCTCCTTACTCGCATGCAGAAGCAAACGCATACGTAAGCCGCGCACGCATATGAACCAAAGTACCATAGTTTGTCGCCATTCCATGGGCGTTTGCAATTTTAAAGCCTTCATGTTATACAAGAAAATGGGGTATATATACCCCATTTACTTGTGTATAATATATATATATATATATATAGTTTTTTTTAATTAAAATGTATTTTTTACAAAAAATTTGCGTTTAAAAAACCACCGTGCAAATACAGTGTGACAAAAATTGTAACAATCACCATTTTATTCCCTAGGGTCTCTTCTAAAAAAATATATATATATATATATATATATATATATATATATATATATATATATATATATATATATATATATATATTTTTATATATATATATATATACATTGGGGATCGAAAGTTTGGGCATAATGTGCATAACGAAGCCAAGGAAAGATAGAAAAATCTCTAAAAGTCATCACATTACAGATCAGACATTCTTATAATATGGCAAAAAAAGTTAGATTTTATTTCCATCATTTACACTTTCAAAATTACAAAAAACAAAAAAATGGCGTCTGCAAAAGTTTGGGCACCCTGCACA
The DNA here is from genome assembly GCF_905171775.1 of Rana temporaria. Classification (NCBI taxonomy): domain Eukaryota; kingdom Metazoa; phylum Chordata; class Amphibia; order Anura; family Ranidae; genus Rana; species Rana temporaria. The sequence goes on along the minus strand of NC_053489.1, from coordinate 351,192,847 downwards.
GTTAATATCTTGTACTGCCCCCTTTGGCAAGTATCACAGCTTGTAGCCAGCCAAGAGTCTTTCAATTCTTGTTTGAGGTATCTTTGCCCATTCTTCCTTACAAAAGTCTTCCAGTTCTTTGAGATTTCTGGGCTGTCTGTCACGCACTGCTCTTTTAAGGTCTATCAATAGATTTTCAATTATGTTGAGGTCAGGAGATTGTGAAGGCCATGGTAAAACCTTCAGTTTACGCCTTTTGATGTAATCCCCTGTGGATTTTGAGGTGTGTTTAGGATCATTATCCATTTGTAGAAGCCATCCTCTCTTTAACTTTATCTTTTTCACAGATGGCATCAAGTTACCATCCAAAATTTGCTGAAATTTTATTGAATCCATTTTTCCTTCTACTTGTGAAATGTTCCCTGTGCCACTGGCTGCAATACAACCCCAAAGCATGATTGATCCACCCCCATGCTTAACAGTTGGACAGAGGTTCTTTTCATTAAATTCTGTGCCCTTTCTTCTCCAAACGTACCTTTGCTCATTCCGGCCAAAAAGTTCTATTTTAACCTCATCGGTCCACAGAACTTGTTTCCAAAATGCATCAGGCTTGTCTATATGTTCATTTGCAAAGTTCAAACCCAGATTTTTGTGGTGAGGACGTAGAAGAGGTTTTCTTCTGATGACTCTTCCATGAAGACCATATTTGTACAAGTATCTCTTTATAGTGGAATAGTGTACCACAACTCCAGTGTCTGCCAGATCTTTCTGGAGGGATCGTGCAGTCAAACGTGGGTTTTGAATTGCTTTTCTCATAATCCTGCGAGCTGTTCTGTCTGATATTTTTCTTGGTCTTCCAGATCTTGCTTTAACTTCCACTGTTCCTGATGACTGCCATTTCTTAATTACATTCCGAACAGAGGATATTGACATCTGAAAACACTTGGCTATCTTCTTATAGCCTTCTCCAGCTTTGTGAGCGTCAACTATTTTCAGTTTCAGTTTACTAGACAACTGCTTAGAAGAACCCATGGTGCTGATTGTTGGGGCAAGGTCAGATGAGTCTGGGCATTTAAAACCTTTGAGATTGACATCACCTGACGATGATTGAGAACAATCCATGACACTGGCAGGTCTCAGCTTTGCAAAGGGGCAGTGCATGCTATAAATTCTGCAGGGTGCCCAAACTTTTGCAGACGCCATTTTTTTGTTTTGTGTAATTTTGAAAGTGTAAATGATGGAAATAAAATCTAAGGGCCAGATCCACATAGATCGGCACCGGCGCAGCGTATCTAAGATACGCTACGCCGCCGTAACTTACTTGGCTTTGTTTCAAATCCACAACGAATTTGCGCCGTAAGTTACGGCGGCGTAGTGTATCTTTGGCGGCGGAATTCAAATCGGCGATAAGGGGGAGTGATTCATTTAAATGAAGCGCGTCCCCGTGCCGAATGAACTGCGCATGCTCCGTTTCTAAATTTCCCGCCGTGCATTGCGCGAAATGACGTTGCAAGGACGTCATTTTTTAAACTTAGACGTGACTTACGTCCATCCCGATTCACGGACGACTTACGCAAAAAAAGTAAAAATTCAAATTTCGACGCAGGAACGACGGCCATACTTAACATGGCAAATCCAACTATACGCCGCAAAAAAGTAGCTTTAACTATACGCTGGAAAAAGCCGACTAGAGACGACGTAAGAGAATGCGATGGCTGCGCGTACGTTCGTGGATCGTCGGAAATAGCTAATTTGCATACCCGACGCGGAAAACAACGCAAACTCCACCCAGCGGACGCCGAAGTATTGCATCTAAGATCCGAAGGCGTACGAAGCCGTACGCCTGTCGGATCTTACCCAAATGCCGTCGTATCTTGGTTTGAGGATTCAAACTAAAGATACGGCGCGGGAAATTTGAAAGTAAGCCGGCGTATCAGTAGATACGCCGGCGTACTCTCACTGTGGATCTGGCCCTAACTTTTTTTGACATATTATAAGAATGTCTAATCTGTAATTTGATGCCTTTTGGAGATTTTTCCACCTTTCCTTGGCTTTGTTATGCACATTAATACAAATTTTTACCTGGGGTGCCCAAACTTTCGATCCCCACTGTATACATCTATCTATATATAGATATATATAATGTTTGGGGGTTCTAAGTAATTTTCTAGCAAAAAAAAAAAATGAGATTTAGGCTTGTAATCAAAAAGTGACAGAAAAGGCTCAGTCTTCAGGTGGTTAAATGTGGTGGCTGCATTATGTTTCTTTTTTATAAGGCCCTTTTTTCACCTGGGCATCCAGCCAGGAATGTCTGTTATTTTTCAACTTCCTTTATTAGATCAAAAGCTGTACAGCAAAAATAGCAGGTAGATGGGTGCTTACAATGACAATCAGCTTTTATTTATTTATGTAAAAACCTTTATCCCAAAAGGAAAAAAACTGTAGCTGCTTTAAAAGTGTTATCTGGAGTTTGACTTTAATTTGTTAGTCAAATCCAACTAAACCTAACCCTATCTTCTCCACAGGTTGACAATACTGCTGTCAAAGGGTGGTGTTTTTGCTTTTTTATTGAGTGTAGCCACCCCAAGAGGGGAAGCATATTACTGTCAGGATCTCTAGGTGAAAGTAAAAAAGAGTAAAAAAGCATCAAAAAATAAAATGAATATAGCCAACATATTTAAGGATTGTTGCATTATATTATTTTTTAATGTTTGAATTTAGATACATTTTTAGTACATACTATAATGGTTAATGGTTTCTCCACACAACTATAAGTTCCTCTTGCCTTTAGCTAGGTTGTATATAAAAAAGTTCAATATATCTCTTGATACTCGTCACCCTAATATGCAATGTGTGCGGTTGTATTGGGGCCAAAAGGACAAGACTGTCTATCAGAGCTGCCTTTAGGGGAGTACAATGGAATCTACAATCGGTGACAGACCGCTGAGTGCTTGAGAGGCTGGTAGTACCGTTTTCTTCCATTACTAATGATACAGAACCAAAACTTGATGCCAGGGATGTAGGTTACATATGTATCAGTAAAAACAAGTCTGGAAATGCAAAACAATAGCATATGACACCGGGTAAATCAAAAGTTATATGCCTGTCCCTTTCACCACCGGCCCTTTTTAATGACTTTAAAATTTGAACGATTAATTCTATAATGAAAACGTCACAAGATTCAAAAAGAAACTGACCTAATTGTGTCTACAGCATTTTTTTAAGTAAATGAATGTTGTAGTGCTAAAAAGTGCCATCGCTGGAATTTTACTCAAAGCTAAGCCTTCCTCCAAAAGAGATGCAGTTGGCATTAAGCAGAGCATGACTGAATGTGTTCCCATATACAGCTCATCTGATATATCACATGCATATGCCTTCCATCTTGCCATATCTTTATAATATTTCATAGTCATAATAGCAAGGAGAACACTGTATGATAATGTTGCATGCATCAATAGAGGACGTGTCTGCGAAAAATGCTCCAACAATGGATTTCTGACTATACATCTCCGCTAATGTGATATATAAACACACAATGGCAGTGTGTTCATGTTTTATGCAGCTTTTACTCTGTATTATTCAGGGTTGGATAGTTTCTAGGTCAGTTGGGGGCTGTGGGCATTGAAGGGTCTTTAGTTCTACAGAGTATAAATCTTTTGCTTCTACCCCAGGGGAGGAGGATGGGGGAGGGGGGGGCACGCCACTTTATGTCATGCTGGAAATTTACTGGGTTACGCACAGACAAGCTAAGATGTTCACTGGCCCTTTCTTTTGCAGAATAAGTCAGATCTTTCATCCCTGCAGATTTTTAAAGGGGAGAATGCAATGACAATCTTTACAATCATTAAGTGGAAAATCATATATGTCAATTTAAGTCTAGACATTCTAAAACAAAAATGTAAATATATATATTGGTGACTTTGGAATGGCATGCTTTCTTGTGAAAGGTTGGAAAGGGCAAGGTTTGGAATACCAGTTGCTGCCCAACCACATCATACACAGTGCTAAGCATTGTTGCCTAGGAAATAAGTGAGTGTTTTGGCATGGACACTATTTAGACAAACTTTAGAATGTAAATGTTAACATAAAAATTCAAAATGTAAGACCTGTCAGAATTTACTATGGCTGTCTGTGTCTCATAGGGGAGAATTACCTTCAACTTCTGTATATAGACACAAGTAAGTGTATGTGCACCAAGTATTCCAGCTTTATTTTTTACCTCACTTTCAGTCCCATGACAATAGAGAGGAAGAGAGGAAAATAGAGAGTGAACTGGGGACACAAAAGCAAAAAAAAAGTGACAAAATCGTAATTTAAAACACATGCCCAGGAAGATTCACCATCTCCTGCTTTATAAATTTGTTCCTTTTCTTTATATTATTCAGGTATCAACATTTTTTTTCCCCTTGCTTAAAGTTCTTGTACACAAAAATACTAGGGGGCAGATCCACATACATCTGCGCCGGGCGCAGCGTATCTAAGATACACTACGCCGCTGTAACTTACTTTGCTTTGGTTTGAATCCACAACGAATCTGCGCCATAAGTTACGGCGGTGTAGTGTATCTCTTGCGGCGTAAGGGCGCGGAATTCAAATGGCTGTGATGGGGGCGTGTTTTATGTTAATACGTAATCTACGTTTTTTTTAACTGCGCATGCGCCGTCCCTGGGGGTATCCCAGTGCGCATGCTCAAAATTAAACCGGAACCAGCCAATGCTTACGACGGTGACGTCATTCTACGCAAATTCCTATTCGCGGACGACTTACGCAAACAACGCAAAACATTCAAAATTATACGCGGGAAGGACGGCCATACTTAACATTGAGTACGCCACCATATAGCAGCTTTAACTATACGCCGGAAAAAGTCGAACGCAAACGATGGAAAAAAATGCGTGGGCCGACGTACGTTTGTGGATCGCCGTAAATAGCTAATTTGCCGGATTACGACGGAAACGCCACCTAGCGGCCGCCGAAAAATTGCATCTAAGATCCGAAGGCGTACGAAGACGTACGCCTGTCGGATCTAGCCGAGATGCCGTTGTATCTTGTTTTGAGGATTCTAAACAAAGATACGACATGGGAATTTTGAAATTACGCCGGCGTATCAATAGATACGCCAGCGTAATTTCTTTGTGGATCTACCCCTAGGTCTTTGCAACCTGGACTTTCACTGTAGAAAACATTTCTGAGTCTGTGCTCTTCTATTGCATCAAGGTAGCATCTTTTCTGGGTCTTGGAGTGTTGCCAAGTTATAGGTAGTGTGTTTGTCTGAATTGTGACACTCTACTATCTTACCCATTTGCAAAATTCAATGCCAGTCTAGGATATACCAACGTGGAACAAGTGTGAACATTGGTGCACCAAATCATGTCCTGGCAGTGGGCTCCGGCACTCCAGTCTTGTCCTGTGGGATGTCGGGAATGAGGCCCCTTACTGGCCCCAGGCCCTTGGGCAGTGCCCGAATTGTCAGTCTGCCTCTTCTCCCAGCCTGTCCCAATCCCCCCTCCCTTCTCAGTATAATCTCATTAACCAATGACTGATCCCATTAAACCCATCATCTTTATGGCAGGTAGGTAGATTGGTCGGAGTGGGTACTCACTGGCTTTGCCTGCCTTGGGTCTCTGCAGCATATCCTGCTCCAATCTCAGGTTCCTTAGCCTTGACAGCATGGAGCAGCTCCTGGTCCTTCCCCATTCTCAGGGCTGCACTCGGGTGGGGACATCCTGAATACTGGAGAGGAAGGACAAATCCTGGTGGAGCCCCATTGATCCTCACATCCCCAGCATTTTCATTGTTGAGCTTTTTCTTTTATTATTGGTTGCCTGGCTGGCTCTGTCTTTGAATACTTTTAGCATAAGTGACCTGAAAGTAGTATGCAGCAAAGGAACGCATGACAGCCAGGCAACTAGCATTCACAGAAGTAAAGGTCAACAATGGCAGCCCCTTGTTTCTTTCAATGCATTTTCTCAAGGGTGGTTTAACACCACATAGTATCACAGCATGCACACATTTATTGCAGCTAATTTGTGTATGCTGGGTTGCAGCTCAATGATTTTACCACATTACTATATGTTACCATACACCAGGCATGTCCAAAGTCCGGCCCGGGGGCCAAATGCGCCCCCCTGTTGATTTAATATGGCCCCCCTGGGGATTTGGATATATATATTGTTTTTGGCCCCCAGGGCCACAAAAGATATATACTGTATTTATTGGCGCTGCCTTGGAGGTGACAGGGAGGGGGCAGGATGAGCATCGTCGGATTACACAAAGAGAATCTCCTGTTTACTCAGCAGCGTCTCTATTGGAAGTCCTGTCTCCTGGGATGCCAGACTGTTCTGTCTATCATAGGAGGCGGGACTTTGTATTAAAGAGGCCACAGGGTAAACAAGAGATTCTCCTGTTTGTAATCTGTCGGCACTCGTCCCGCCCCCCCCCCCCCCTCTGCCCTCCGAGGCTGCAGATGGCCATTGTTCAGGCTGCACTGATGGCACATGTGAGGCTGCATTGGTTGCAATGGTAAGGCTGTATTTGTTGCAATGGTAAGGCTGCATTGGTTGCAATGGTAAGGCTGTATTGGTTGCAATGGTAAGGCTGCATTGGTTGCAATGGTAAGGCTGCATTGGTTGCAATGGTAAGGCTACATTCATGGCAATGGTAAGCCCATGCGTGTTATACGCCGATAAATACGGTATATCTAAATAACACGCCCAAGCTCATCCTTAGTCCTAAGCAGCGCTCTGGGATTCGTTGGGGCCACAAAAGAAATATATACAGTATATCCAAATAACCGCCCAAGCTCATCTCTTCACACACAGCCAGAAAGGCAAGAGAATTCTTGTTGGGCGGTGTATTAGTGCTCAGACAAACACACTTAGAACGAATTTTAATGGTTCAAAGAATGTCAGGCAAAATAGTCGGCCCTCACGCATGTTCACTTCATCAAATCTGGCCCTCTTTGAAAAAAGTTTGGACACCCCTGCCATACACTGTGTTAGGGAAAAAGGGTCAGGTCCAGTTTTCAGTGTGCTGGGGTGAATTGTCAGTGCATTCAAAATGAATGGGCTACCTAATGCAACTCACATCAATGTACAGTATAACACGTCATCTCATGTAGAATAGCTGAAAATACTGCAAATTTTCTATATATTGTTTAGTTGGCTTACCTGTAAAAGAACTGAAAAGTGATGAAAACTTCACAAAGGAGTTTTCTAAAAAAAAAAATGAAATCCAGTCATTCAGTGTTTTCTACTCCATTGGGCTTGTGTGTCCATGTTTTTTAGTCAATAAACTTCATTTTAAACCACTTCAGTCTCATTGTTTACTTTGAATTGCTTCTTTCATGGCTGGTGTATGTTCTTTAACTGAATATCTCTATGATTTGGCAGTTCATGGTCATAGTATGAATACAACATTCAAGTCTTGCTGAATAATCCTTAGCACAAATCATATTTCTATATTGTGACTCTATATTTGAAGCTATGTAGATTGAAGGAGCCATTTTGGTTGAATTCTTGGCAGTTTCTTTTGTGGTATCTTTATTTCTTTCCAGCAGTTCAGCAAAGAACTGACCCGTTGCTGTTACATCAAGGTAGGTGTTCATCTGCAGGGAAGCATAAAGAAAAATATTAAGACTAGGGATAAGCAAAGTTGAGCATTTTCATTTCCCTGAAATTTTAGCAAATAGTGGGAAATTATTTTGCTTAGAGTCAACAGAAAATACTAAATTAAGGTGGTCTTTTGGATACCAAGGGATATTAAAGCCAGTCTGAAACTCCTGCGTAGTCGCAGTTTCCCACAGAATTTCTAGAATAATAAACCGAGAAAAGTAGTCGCAGTTTCCCACAGAATTTCTAGAAACATAAACCAAGAAAAGTAACAAAAATGCATGTCATAGTTCGCAAATAAGAATCAATTATACAAAAAAGGGGAAAGATCACAAATGTAAAAAACACTAACTATAGACCAAACTACCAAAAATATATTCCCACCCCATCAAATAAGTCAATGCGAATCAGGCATTACCCTATGTCCACTGACAGGTAAAGTGAATAACATTTCTTATTTCGCTACAATGGCTTCTGGAAGTGGGTGAAATATATTAGGCAGCAAGTGCACATGTCCCTGAAAATGATTTGTCGAAAGCAGAAAAAAATGTGCAAGCGTAATGATTTAAGTGACTTTGACAGGGGCCAAATTGTAGACCACTGGGTCAGAGCATCTACAAAACTGCAGCTTTTGTGGGATGTTCTTGGTCTGCAGTGGTCAAGAGCTGCCAAAAGTTATCCAAGGTAGGAAAACTGGCAATACTGTGACAGAGTAGGCAGCCAAGGCTCATTGATGCACATAGGGAGCCAAGGCTGGCCTGTGTACTCTGAGCCACTAGAAGAGCTAAAACTGATGCTCATACTGTTGAAAACATTAACACTGGTTCCAAAAAAAGTGCAAGAACACACAGTGTGTCGCAGTTTGTTGCCTATGGGGCTGCATAGCCACAGACTAGTACGGGTGCCCATGCTGACCTGTGCTCACAGCCAAAAGCACCTTTATTGCCCACGTGAGCATCAGAACTGGACCTTGGAGCAATTGAAGAAGTTGGCCTGGCCTAATGAATTAAAGAATGGTTTTAGGAACACAACAATGAGCTGGAGTTGTTGACCTGACCTCCAAATTCTCCAGATCTTAATCCAATCCAGCATCTGTGGGATGTGCTAGAAAACCAAATTTGATCCATGGAGACCCCACCCCACAACTTACAGGACTTAAAGCGGTTGTATACCCCTTTAGCACATTTTTACCTACAGGTAAGCCTATAATAAGGCTTACATGTAGGTAAAATGAATATCTCCTAAACTTGTACGGTTTAGGAGATATTCACCTTGCATGCAGCCGCTGACGTTAGCGGTGCATGTGCAATGAAGGCCCGGAAATGGTCCAGCGTATCGTGCCATAACTTGCCATAGCAGAGGGCTCCTGCGTGCATGCGCCACTCACAGGGCCGTTCCCGCGAGAAACCGGAAGAATCGGCAAGGCAAAATTTCAGCTCCCTCAGCGGCGACCGGTAGACGGTGCGGGGGCTTTGCTCTAACGTAAGTATTTCATAATGAGCTAGTATGCCTACTAGCTCATTATGCCTTTGCCTTATAGTTTTTTTCTTCTTCTGGGTATACAACTGCTTTAAAAGATTTGCTACTTGGTGCCAGATACCACAGCATACCTTCATAGGTCTAGTGGAATTCATGCCTTGACATGTTATAGTGCATGGTGATAATATTATGGCTGTACACTCTAAATCAATTTATTTAAAAAATATATATATATTTTTCAATCAAAATTTGTCAAAGCATCTCAATGAGTTAGATTAGAAACAGTCAGATGGTTCGCAGCTGTCTAGCATCTACCAACAATATGTTTTTGGAGGACTGGCCCTTTATGCACAACATTATTATTATTATCATTATTTTCTTTTAGTGCTTTATACTTTTTTGGTAAAAGCAGAACATGTTTTTGATGTCATTGTGGCATATCAATTATTAAGTGGTAATGAGAATCAATCATGGCTAACTCTCACTATTACTCTGGGATGAGATCTGTGCTTGGGTTCCTGGTTTTCAACAGGAGAATCTTCATAAACTATCACAGTGGGACATTTCTGTTGGTGTATCCAGGGCAAATAAGAAGTCAAGGGCTAACCAGTCAACCAGACTCCACCTATATATAAAACATGACTTTTGGGTTGAATGACCTAATAAAAAATAGACCCCTAACCATATAAGCTATTGTCTATAGCTCTTCTACCTCTGGGATGCTGTTTTTCTATTTTCTCTTTATCATACACATTTTCTTAATTTTCATACATTTTTGGAGTTTGCTGTTGTAAAGATGGCCATATCTACACAATAGATTATTTTGTAATTGATGCTGGAGTACTTTACTAGCCGATCTTTACATATTGCAACACCTAGAAAGGCCAAATGCCTATCCAGCCATTGATTTATGAATATACTTATTTATCTCTGTTTACATGTATTTATATGTTTTACCATCTGTGTGTTACATTTGTATAACAGTGATATTCTCAGTTGGAGAGTTCCTAATCTGAACTCAGTTTATTGTCCTCAGATTAGGGAAAGGATGCAATTGTGCATAAGAATGATAACTACAACAGCCAGCTCTGCACAAAGATTTATCCTTGACAGACATTGCGGGAAGAGTCCTGTGCCCCCACCTCACCTCTACCCCCACTTCTTCAACCCTGCTCATCGTGAGAAAGTGTTGAGGACATGTCATAGGGAAACAAGACTCTTTTCAAATTCATATTAATTTATCCATGCACACTGGCAGAGCTGCAAGGAGCCCAGGGAGCAAGGGAAAGGGGGGTCTGCAGAGCCAACATTAGGAAGAGAAAGGAGGATGGGGGTAAGTGGGGAGAGGTATGAATAGGATCTCAGACACAATAATGACATTCATAGTTGGATTGAGCAGACACAATAAGAGAGTCCTGTGTGTGCTGGGTGGACAAAATGGCTCCATCCCAACCTTTTTTTCTTCCCTTCATTATATAATACACATGCTCTGTGTGTCGTCCTCTCTAAACAGTGAATGAGACTCATGTTTGTGTAACTGTCAGAGGGATAGAGATAGAAGATGTCGGTGTAGAGAAGAGCTGCCTGCTTTATCTTTCAACATTGGACTTGCAAACAGATAGTTGCTGTGATCACTTCACACCCCCCCCCCCAAATAAAAAAGAAAACAACAAAACTGTTGTAGTTTTAAGCCATGGAAAAAAAAAAAATTGGCCTATAGATGTCTTTAGTAGTTGATTTGGGGCTAGTATTAAGATATAAGTATTAAGATTTGATCTAATAATTAATAGAATGTGAAGAACTATGGCAATTTATTTGCAAAGTGTGCATTAATCCACACTAACCATTAGGATTAGAGTTTGACATCATCAGATAATGTTAATCGGAAACCTAATTGTATATGATGACCTACTGCTCTTTGCATATCATATAATCTACTTGAACATAATTTGCTAAATAATCAAGCACGATTGTGCTTATTTGTATGATTGTATGTGAGTATAATATACTATGTGCCTGTTTTTGTGTATTTGTGTCTGAGGAGGCTGTGTGAATATAACTATATATAATTCCTTAAGGTTTATCATTTCTAGCTATTATTGAAGTTAGTAAAGCAAAATGTGACATTTTTGAAAGTACCTTTGTAAGTCTCTGACTAGCAGATTTTAAAACCCCAAACATTTCCTAGCAAAATGAAAACATCATACCACATTGTAAAGAATAATTCATTATATTTAAATAACCCATAAACTTTACTGCTTGCTATCTTATTCTTGAAATGTCATTATTTAGTCATTTATGTGCAGATCTGTTTCCAATATAGATAGTCTTAAAAGTATTAAAGTGTATGTATACACTTTTTTTTAAATGTTGGATAGAGTAGGGAAGGATTCTTGTCAAATTCAGCTTTTAGTCGAAGAATGTTGGGTGGAGTGGTGCCGATAGGGCCACCCACTGACCATATTTTGTCTGGTTCCTTCGAAAGTTTGTTAAGTGCATGGGCTAGCTTAAGGCTGATCATACATTAAGCAATTTTCTTTCCTTCAACCTGTAGTTGATCACTAAATGTGTTGATGGGGGAATGTCTCCTGCTGTGCTTGTGTATTCTAACAGCAGCAGGTTTCCCCACCGTCAGAGTACAATGATTACTGCTGCTGGCTAGAGCCGGCAGCAGTAATTGCATGAAAAAAAAACTGACAAGCTGGTTATACAGAAGTCTATTGACTTTGTTTAATCAGCTTTCCCATAGATTGATCAAAATTTGGCCAGTTCCTGCTGAACCGAACAAATTTTGATTAATCTATGGGAGGTTTAAGAGGGGCATTTTCCTTGTCCTTTGCAGATATTTCTTATCACTTTCTGTTATGTTTCTGGGTCATGACATAACATTTTCTTAATGGAACACAGATCAAAAAATAAATAAAATGGCAGGTGTTAAACCCTTCCTTACTCTGCTTGAACCTAAAAAAAAAAGGTTTAAGGGGTTGTAAACCTTCATGTTTTTTCACCTTAATGAATCCTATGCATTAAGGTGAAAAAATATCTGCTAATTACCGCCCTCCCCGAGCCCCCGTTTACTTACCTGAGCCCTCGAAAATCTCATGTTGAGAACGCGCTTGCTTCTTGGCTCTTCTCAGCCCGCTCTTCATTGGATAGATTGATAGCAGCGCAGCCATTGGCTTGTGCTACTGTCAATCAACTCCATAGACGCGAGGGCCGGGGGCGGGGCCGAGTTCTGTAGTCGGCGGCTATGGATGCCGAATACAGGACTCGGGAGCGCGCCCGCAAGGTAACCCCCTTGGGAGAGCGCATCCCAGGGGGTTACCAGAAGCGGGGAGGAGCCGAGACAGCCGCCGAGGGACCCCAGAAGACGTGGATCGGGGCCACTCTGTGCAAAACAAACTGCACAGTGGAGGTAAGTATAACATGTTTGTTATTTAAAAAAAAAATAACCCATACAACCCCTTTAGCTATACATAGCGTTTAACCAAAGTGAACCAAGACTACAGATGAGGCTGGAAGCTTAGTACTAGTTTTCTTTGCAGTGACAACATTTTTTTTTTAATCAGATAATTTTTATAAACAGATTTTACAGTTTACAACACAACTTAGAAAAATCATTTCCAAAGAACAAGTGGAAGCAGAAAAAAGACATGCAAAATAAAAGAAAACACAAAGACTTTATGCTTTTTTATAGGTTGCGTTTGGATATTGAAAAAGATTGGATTATGTTAACGAGACCTTGAGGCCGATGAAATATGCAAATATATTACATGTAATCATGTTTATGATGGCATAGTGTAGTCTTTATGATTCTCCCCGTAGTCTCTCTTATAGTGGAAAGTGAATGTTTCCTATTGTTTTACCACTTTAAGGCACTATACATTGGGTGACATAACAGGACATGTTCCTAATGTGTGCCAATCGTCTCTTGTTCCGGGGGCCTGGGTGAAAAATGTGTGGCTGAACAGTGACTGCATATTCAAATGCAGCCACTGTTCTGATATTTTGAGAGCCGCAGGTGACGGCTGCCAGAAAACAATAGCCTGCTGGGGAGATTTGTCCAGGCATGCTGTTTAGCATGGAAGAAGGAAAGAACAAATTAAATCTATATATGGTCTTAAGTCTACAGGAATGTAGCACACATTATCTGTACAGCAATCTGTCTAACATACACTGTTGCCAACTGGAAAAGTGTATAAAGGCAGGATGCAGCAATCTGAGAGCTACACACAACTCCCAATGTTCTTTCTTCAAAGTGGGTGCGAAAGACATACTGTACTGAAGAACATTGCTGCACAAGCCTCACCAGAGGGTTTCACACCTTACTATCCTGTAACAACAAGGTACTTCTTCCAGCAAGAACCAGAGGAGGGAACCCAGTAGGTTGTAAAGAACAGTCCTTTTTACTGTAAATAGACCAACATCATCATAATTAGTGGGGTGAATTAGAAAACTACAGTATAGAAAAGCTGCTAGAGAAACAAGGATTACACTGGGAATTGACTGCAGTTAATTAACAATGTCATCTTGTTTAACGCACTGCAAAACAACTCTGCTTTTATTGCACACTCATTATAAGGTAATCAAATTTACTTACAACCTGTCAGTGAAAGGGACTTGGCTAGGAATGGGAAAAAGACAGCACTGGATAATATCCAGCCACATAAAATAATAATAAAAAAAATTACATCTGCTCTTGAAGTGCTTCCTAGTTTTGGCAGTGATGTGAAGAGCTGAATTGGGTGCCAGCTAGATTTTATTTGTAAGAAAAATAAAATGAGTGTTAATGGTCAGATGATCACTTTAAAGTAGGCTAAAAATATATTAGAGATGCCTTTAGAACAAGGTAAAAGTCCTGGAGTTGGGTCACAATTGATGTCAACATATATGCTGAAAAAGAAAATGAAGCTGCATATTGCCATTGATAAGGGACACAGACTGTGTATATATTAGTGATGTGAGCCAGGCTGACCTCAGCGGGGTGAGATGTCGTTTGGGCGTGAGAAAAACTCTGAGACCCTTTTCACAGCTGTTCAGAGCGTCCCATTGAAGCTAAGGAGAGCAGAGTTAACCGTCTCCCCTCCCTACCTCTTCCCATTCATTCCGCAAACCCCCTTTGAGAGATCCTTAAAAATATACCTCATTACTCAGTGCCGGTTGTATTCAGGATCCCGCAGTGCTCCTGGTATCTTAGCGATCCCCTGCTGCTTCCCTGTGTTTTCTAATTCTATTTTTTGGAGGGGATTGGATAGTTCAGCTAGAAATGCATCATATGACCTTTAGTTATCTGCTTTTTTATATAAAGTATGGACTTCATAGTATGAGAGTGAAAACAATTATTTTCATAATATAACCAGTGAAAATATTATTTGGAATATTCATGTCATTAGTGCAATAAAGGCAAGAAGCTGCATTTTTTAAGTTCAATGTGATGCACTTTAAACTTAAATATTATTCCCCATAGCTAATCGCATATATGTTGCAAGCTGGTTTAGCTAATAAGTACAGACTGCAGTCAGGGTCTCTGGCATCCTATAGACCAGTAGTTACTGGTTTATAGTTCCCCAGAAATATATTAGAATGATATTGAAATATAAAGTACTAATAGCCACCAAATTTCCATATTATGTTTATGATTAACCCCATAGAATATTTAAAGTTCTATATAAACTCAACAGCTATCATAGTTCTCCTGCTTAGGCAACCTTAAAAAGAGACTTTCTGTATTAAAAAAAAAAAAAGCTGAGAACCTCTGAAATATTATTTTGGTATTGTTGGTGCCTTGGTGTTGATTTAAGAGAGTGAGGTCAATCTATGGTACATTGACTTTGACTGAAATACAATTATTTGCTTGCATATGGTTAAATGGTTGAAGGGAACACAACTTTATTTTATTCACTGAGCTAGATGGACACTCTTTACCCATTCATAGGAATTTCATATTCATAATAAATTGCTGGGCCTTCTGAACTGATCTTAAAATGACAAAGGCAGTTTCTATACCGATGACTTGTGTTGTTAATTAATATTTATACTACCCTATGGTAGAAACCTACCCTTAAATCCCCTCCCCATTTTTGAAAAGCCTCAGCCCCTTTTCCAGAGATGTCATGGCTGTACACAAAATAATCCCGCCTACAGATTAGGTTTCGGAACTCTCATTTGTGTCCTAAAATATCTTTAGTAAAATTTATGGAATGTGATACTCCTGGACTGAGCCCTAATGAGCTGATTAGGATGAGACTTTTGCAATGGGTTTGAGGTGGAAAGCTCACATGGCTATTGATTGCATGGAGGATATTCAACTGTTTTTGACAATGGAAAGGCATGCTGTATTTTCTGTACATTCGCTTTAAATGTTGATGCATTGGACTGAAGGTGTATTGCATGTTTCTTGATCAGAAATGTATGACATTGTAATGTATATGACTACAACATGGCCAATTGGAATGTACTGTGATGTTACATGTTTGCTATTTTGCTTTTGGCAATAAAAGTTTTTTGATTTAAAAAAAAAAATATTTGGAATGTATTCTGGCAATTTTGCTTGTGCATTTTTTGGTTGCCTACAACAAATAGTGAAACTGGTGCCAACAATTAATATGATCTTTATAATTTTGTTGAAACTGCATGAACCTGATACCTGGACTTGAACACAACAAAGTGAAAATATTTAAGGTTGTAAAATCCACATATTTAAACAATGGCACAATACTGTGTACAAATTGTGCTCTGACAACAGGGAAAGATTCCCCCATCAACACTAAATGTGTTGATAGAGGAATTGAGCAATGTTCTTTCCTTCAACTCACAATTGATAGAAAAGAAGATTGCTTAAAGCGTAACGCCACTTTTGTTGGGAAAAAAACATTTCCCTCTGGGTAATCTATGTACATTGCAAGGATTATAACAACCTTTGTTGCAGATTCCTACCTTTTGTTATTCTGAAGTAATCCATGTGTGTTTGTCTGTGCCTCTGAACTGAGTGGGTCTAGTGGAAGTGGTTTCATAAATAACTGTCAGGTGTGCAGCTGCAGGGCACTAATGAGGAAATCTGCTGGGCCTGCATACGTTTAGACGTGCTCCTATTGAAAGTACCTCTCCAAAAATGACATTTTTGTTGCAGGGATGCCTGAAATCTGACTTGTATCTTAGGCAGCCTTCTGGGAAAATTGGTGAGCCAATCACACAAGGAGAAAATTATGTTTCTGGGGAGTGGTCAGTACACATTCTATGTACAGAACAACTCCATGTAGCCATGTTGCAATGCATTCTCAGAAAATTAAAGGGGCTGCAGATTAAAAAGGAAAGGTTATTTTTAATTATATTTAATTACAATATGATTAGTGTCGCAATTAGGCCTCGTACACACGACCGAGTTTCTCGGCAAAAAACAGCAAGAAACTTGCTGGGAGATATTCTTTTGCCGAGGAAACCGGTCGTGTGTACATTTTCGTCGAGGAAACTGTTGAGAAACTCGACGAGCCAAAAAGAGAGCAAGTTCCCTATTTCCTCGACGGGAATGGAGAAACTTGCCTTGTCGAGTTCCTCGACAGCCTAACAAGGAACTCGACGATGAAAACGATGTGTTTCGCCTGTCGAGTTCCTCGGTCGTGTGTACGAGGCTTCACGGTATATGTCCTATATTATTTTTCTTTATTTGCATATTTTTTTCCCCAAGAAAGTGGAGTTACCATTTAACGCAGACCATGTACAGTTCAAATGTCTGCCGGTTCACTAGGAACTGGATGAAATTCAAACTGAGTATGGGCAGGCTGAATGTGCCGAGTTGGAAACATAAAACAGAAAATTCCGCGCTATCAATAGTAAGCAGCTCACACTACCAATGGACAATGGTGAAATACAAAACAAACATTAAAAGTGTAGCGCATGAAATTAGAAGATCACCCAAATAAGAGGATGAATGAACAGTGCATCAAACAAATAATGACAAAATTATGATGACAATATATCAACCAAGAAAATGATGTGTTATATATGTATAGCACATGATTTTCAGTTTTTTTATCTGGGCTTGAACCTATAAAACTGAATGCCACTACAGATCATTTTTACAATGTAACACACTGTCCAAGGGAGACAAAAAAAAAAACATTTTGTGCCAGCACATGATAGGTTGAATGAATGAGCACAGCATCACATTATTTACAAAGCTCAGTGGACATTTAATTTGCTAAGTGAAAAATGTCTACTTCTTTAGTAAATCAGCAGCATTGGTTGGGAAACTTTAAAGGCCAAACTAAAGATGTGATGTGTTGCCAAAACCGGGATCTTTCTGTGTTTTCCATCTTTCAGAAAATCAAGCCACATTTAGCTAGTATTTTTCATTAGATGTGTTGGGTTTCATAATTATGACACTGAACCTCAAAGTTACTGCTAAAATCACAGACAGAAAAACTTATTTTCTGAAGTTGTGCAATCAATGATGTGTCTACTATTGTAGGGGTAGTCAACCTTTTGGGCCAAGCGTGATGAAAATTTTATGTAAGAAATTGAGAGAGCCAGATGCAGCAAAATACCCACTGCATTGGTGTTTGGTGGTTTACTTATAGTACATCAGTACCTGCTTCCACAATACCCCTTATCTCCTCTGATGCTGCTTCAGTTACTCTGCTAGAACTTTAATGTTTCGGGCAGAAAACCATTGAACCCAAGCGCAAGACGTTTGGGTACAATGGTGCACGGAGGCACTTTGCCATAGACCCTCTGGGATGGAGATTGGGGGGGGGGGGGTCCTGTTGACGGCAAATTAAAACTGCTTGCCAGTGGTATGCAAAGGTTGCTGACTTCTAGTCTAATGAATAATGCTATTTTATTGTACTTCAAAAGCAGAAGTAATTGGCAATGAGAAATTTTGGTTAAGATTAAGATTTGATATTGTCTTTATCTTTGTAATACTGGCAATATGTATGCATTCACTAGACAATGTATTTAGTATTAACAGGTAAGGAAAATAAGCGACTGGATAAGTAACTATACACTGGGACTTATTGCATGCTAAATGATGAAGGAAATAAACCAAGACTTTTTATGCTGTGTTTTCTAGAAAGCAAATGAGCATGTCCACCCACAGATTACATGAAGAAGAAACAGCGCATTCCTACTCATAGAACATAGGGTTATGTTCTAGGAAAACACTGTGTAGTAGATAGATAGTGTACACTGGAGTTCTCAATATGACATGTATTGCTTAGATGAAATAAAAGGATTTTCTGTATAAGTCATTACTGTTGATTAATAAATATGAAATACGTAGTTCTCCAATAACCTTGAAAATGCATTTCCGACTGAACAGAGGACACAGAAATATTTGATTGCCCTCCCAGAATAGTAATTCCCAGTGAATTAGTCATCTTTGCAAAAGATTTTAAAAGAAAAAGGTAGAAATGAACCCACTGTTCAAAGAAGCCAACAACGTATTTTTATTTTCCCAGTCCGAAAAATAACAAAATGTCAAAGGGATACAACTGCCTGAAAGCCCTTCCCTTTTGTATTTCTCCTTTTTTATACAATACTTTTGACAAAGATTGTATTTTATGAAAACACTGTCTTTCAAAGAGGTTTATTTTGTTTTTATGACATTCTTATGACTACTAAGTTTCAAATATTTGAAATATTGATGTGCTTGCAGTCCATAGCCGTGCTTTGTAAAGAACATTACCAAAATGGTTTCAGCACTATTACCCAATGGCAGAATACAGGCTTTAACATGCCATCCTCCTGCTCTTTCTCCCTGACCTTTCCCCAATGCCATGATATATACTTTTTGACAAAAGAGAAGGGATTACACACCTTTTAATGCTGTGTTCTGCAAAGAAGGTTAGGCAGTGGGCCGCCAGCCAGTAACTGTCAGTAGACATTAGGGGGATATGAGTTTTCCCATCCTGGGATCTTTTGTGCATGAGTGCATCAAGCCTACAGTTAACACCCCCTCTTCGCTCAGTGTCCCTGACGCCCCCTAAGATGGAAAAAATATGAAAGGACCAGACATATGCACCAGATAATTCAATCGTGCTTAGGGGAGAAACTTCTATTTTTCTTTTTCTTCCTCATGTCCCTCCCATGTGTGTTTGTGTGTGTGTATATATATATATATATATATATATATATATATATATATATATATATACTCAGTGTTTGTATAGTAAAACCTTGGTTTGAGAGTGTTTTGCAAGACAAGCTACATTTTTAAATACATTTTGACTTGATATACAAGTACAAGCAATGCCTTGAGATACAAGTAGCGTTGTGTCACAGCTGGGTATAAAATAGAGGAGAGGCACCTCTAAGTGTAGCAATATGGTTACATTTAATGAACATTTAGCAACTCTCATGGTTGATGATTAAAAGAGGTACATCTTAGTATGCAGACATCTGGGGTAAAGCTGTCCACAGAAAACCGTCTTCCTCAACGAGCAGGTCAAGCCTCACTTTCAGATCGCTCTACTGCAGGGTAGTCATGCCGGTCACGATTGCAGACTGATAGCGGTGAGAGTCGGCGGTGCGGGGGATGGTCTTTGTGGACAGCTTTACCCCGGATCCCTGCATACTTAAATGTGTCTCTTTTAACCTCCCTAGCGGTATTATTATTTCAGATTTTAGGTGCTGAAAGCGGTACCATTATTTGCAAGAAAATTTGGCGTTTCATACTGTAGGCCTGTAATTTTTTGGAATAACTCACTTAAACTGACCAAACAAGAGTCTAGTAGGCATCCCGGGTATGACATTTTTTAAAAACAAAATTATAAATTATAATATAATAAATAATTATAAATAATTATAACAAATAATAATATAATTATAATAAAAATTATTTAATAATGTAATCAACTCAAAATCACAGAAATTTGCTCAGTTGCAGAATTGTCGCTGTCATTACTTTTATTTTTTTATGACGAATTTCCCCACAAATCGCTATCGCACAATTCTGCAAGTGATTATAATTTATTATCGCTGTTTTCTAGCTGATCTAAAACCACTTTTGACATAAAGGGACGCTTTTGGTTGCTATGGACAATCTACAGTTTGCAGGCAGAAAGAACAGTTTTTATTATATAAAAGTACATGCAGGGCACTGGGCAGACCACTAGGGACAAGGGGGGGGGGGTGTATTTTTTACATACAGTGCTGTAATCTATAAGATTACAGTATACTGTATGTAATGTGTTTGTTTACCTTTTTGAATTTGTCGCCATTGTCCGCCCCCGTGCGTCGTAACGTCGCAGGGAACGAAGAGCGGCAGCACACAGAGGCACTGTGTGAATCGAGCGAGCACCCGCTCGCTCACACAGCGCGGTGGCATCGCTGGATCCAGGGACAAGGTAAGTAAACCATGCCTGTGGATTAAGCAAGGCGAGCACGAGTCTGACTCGGGGTTACCGATCGCGGCACAGAAATGTAACCCCGAGTCAGACTCGGGAATACCGCCAGGGGGGTTAATCATAAACCATGTGAGTAGCTAAATGCTGTACCTTCATTAAATGTAACCATATTGCTACACTTAGAGGCGCCTCTCTTCTCTTTTATACTCTGTAGCTCCTGCGGAATTTTGCTTCTATTCCCCTTGTGAAGACTTCCATTTGTGGATGGACATTTTATGGTTACACAACCTACCACATTGCTATAATCTTTTTATATGGACTATAGACCGAAGGACTTATGAATAAATTGTTGTGGAACGAATAATTTGAGTTCCCATTATTTCTTATGGGAAAATTTGCTTTGATATAAAAGGATTACAAGCATGTTTCTGGAATGAATTATGCTTGCAATTCAAGGTTTTACTGTATGTATATATATATATATATATATATATATATATATATATATATATATATACACACACACCCATACAAGAAATTATATATATTTACACACAAACCACCCCCAAAATTATCAAAATTATATATATATATATAGATATATATAGTTATAGATGTAATATATATATATATATATATATATATATATATATATATATATATATATATATATATATATATATATATATATATATATATATATAAACGTCATATATGTTTATATTTATTTTAAGTACATATGAGTACATATGAGTATAGAATGAGCAGTCTAATAATCTTATACTCAATTTACATTTTACATCTAAAAAGAGTGCAGTATATGTATATTGATATTTTCTGTATATGGTCCTTTTTATACACCACCCAGCAGTATTTTCAATGTTCTCTTTCAGATCTCAGACAATCTCACATTTATCTTTGGTAGCTTTGATCCTGCTTTTTTTTTGCAGTTCTGTCCAGATCAATCACTTAAAAAAAGAAGTGACTAACTTTTTCTCTAACTGCCATCTGTCATCTTACTATGTGACTAAAGTGTAAGCTCATTAGATTGTTCATTCTCCTTTCAGGAATCATAAAGACACAGTCAGATATTGTCTTAAAATTTTTCCTATGCTCCTCTCTAGGCCATGATGAACAGCATTTTGTGTAAGTAGTATCTATTGAAAGATGCTGTAATGCACCTAATGCACAAAGAGACTCTGTACAATTAAAATGCTACTGGTCACCCTAAATCACAACCATTAATATAACATCACACACTACACAAAATCACAATT
Organism: Rana temporaria; assembly: GCF_905171775.1. Taxonomy (NCBI): domain Eukaryota; kingdom Metazoa; phylum Chordata; class Amphibia; order Anura; family Ranidae; genus Rana; species Rana temporaria. The sequence continues at coordinate 351,171,157 of NC_053489.1, read as the reverse complement.
GCCTTTAGGAAAAAAACTGTGAATGTGCAAATACCTTAAAGGACATCTTTTTTTTTAGATATTAGAAAAAGTTATTTAAGAATAGAAAAATATTTTAGACATAAAGAAATATTTCATTGAATATTTGAATCTTACCATCCATAATTAACATAAACAAAAAATCTTAGTATTTGTAGTACCAGAATGTGGCAGTAGGTAATAATGGCTTCTGATTTGCCTTTGATATGTGACATGATTTCCTATTAAAGCATACCTAAACCCAAAGACAAAAATTTTATAAGATAAGCTATTGCAGCTTATCAGTCCTAATGCAGCCATTGTGATAGCTGCATTTGTTTTTCATTTTTATGCCTGCCTTTCTTTGTTTTGGATGTTGGATGACATGCTAGTAAATTTTCGGTGGACAGCAGTTTGTTGTCAGATTTTCTGATGGTCAGTACACAAATCCGTTACACAAAAGTCAAAAGTACAAACACGAATGCCCGGAATCAATGCTCACCAAACACAAAATTAGCAGAAGGGGCCCAAATGGTGGCACTCAAGAGCTGAAATGCCTCATAGTACGGCACTACGTTCGTGTTTGTTGCACGACAATTGTGTACTGTTAGTATGCAAGACAAGATCAAGGCACATGCCCTTAAGACAAAAATCAGACGCTCGGTTGGCCAACAATCAGATTGTGTGTACGAGGCTTTAGGTATAGTTCACATGCAAGATACTGGTTCCATGTTAGTGTGTTTTTCAAATACAAAAAGGCCTATATTACACCTTGCTAATTTGGGAGGGTTCACATTGTTGCAATTAACATTGTGATAAGGCCCCTCAACACACAATATAACGCACCTACAGCATTTTCTTCAATGCAGTACACCACAACTCACAGATTGTTCATACCTATGCATTGTACTATAAGTGTTGTGGTGCTCTATGTATGTGCATTAGGGTGCCATTGAAAACTATTGGAACTACACATATTGTAGATGAAGTGTGTTGCATGTGTTAAACATACCTAAGTGAGGTCAAAATATATTAAATTGCTTACTGCAATTCAAAATGAATGTTTCGGCTGTAGGGCTAAATTTAAATACTTGTGTGACCAGTCTATCTATTTATCAGGTTCAAGGGAATGATAAGAGTGTCTTTTGGTAAGGCGTCACATAATTGTACCTACTCCCTGCACCTCTAGGTTTGATCATCTAAATGAGAATATGGCACTCAACCACTAAAGGCTATATTTAGTAATGTTAGTGTCTTTGTCCATGGGTTTCTGTTTGCATTAGAACTGCTTCTTTTATATGGAAATTCAAAGGCAACTAAAGCAGGTCAAATGCAGGTCAAATGCAATGAATTCTGAATAGTCTCCGAAGCATCAAAGCCTGTCGACACTAATCCTTACACACATATGAAACGTAGTAATGGTGTGAGGTTGGCTTGGTAGATTATGCTTTGCTCTTATTGATTTACATGGAGTTTATTTATATAAAAGGTTGCAAACAGAGTCTGGTTTGCAATATCTTGCTTTCCTTTTTATTTGCCTTTTGTTTTCTTTGAGCTTTAAAATAGTTAACTAGAAATCCATTGGGGTTGATTTAGTAAAGGAATAGAAGCTGTACAATTAGCAAACTGGACGCTTACTTTCAAAAAGTATCAAATCCCCCAAATTTTTTTTTTGCGTGGCATCGTTTTTTTTTATTATTTGATATAGTCATAAAAGCTGGAGGTGTGAATCATTGTTTCGTGTCAGCAGCAGAACACTCAGTGCATCTTTATTTGCGCTGGAATATTTTACAAATATATTTTTGCACTTTCAAAATGTACAATTGGCATAGTGAATGTATTCTTAACTTAGTGAATAAGGTAAAGCTCCCATATTACTGTATTTTCAAAGTGAACGCAATTTCTTCTTAGTGATTAAGCCTAGTAAACATTCATTTTGCAAGATATATACACAATTTTAAAAGCTAACATTCACTTTGCTAAGCGAACAATCTTTGTTGCTTTAGTAAATCAATGGCCAATGGTGATCTTGCTTTTAAGGCTATAGGGGGTTATGGAGAAGAATATCCAATCCCTGTGTTGATAGTGGTCTAATGAAGTATTATTCTCCTTTCTCCTTATTAGTTGCTGTCTTAAATTTAGACAAAATTGTTAGAAAAAAATTGACCAGGAAGGCTCTGTATTGCAGATGAGACATGCAATGGCATGCTTTCACATGTGCAAGATATGCTAATGGCGATTCACTTTCTGAAAAACAAAACAGGGATTTTATACCCCGGCTGCACAGATGGACCAATATTGTATTCAATATGAGTGTGAGCATACATAAGCACTGACCCATAAAAGCAGATTCAATAGAAGTATACCATGCAGTGTGTGTGAAAACTGCTTCTTATAAATAATACAGAGTATATTTTTATCAATTACTATTTTTAGACATTGAGATAAAAGGCATATTTACTAAAGAACTTGAGAATATTGATTGGATAAAATGTGTTATCCAGTTATGTGAAATACAAATGTTTACTTTGATCCGCACATGATTGGGCATTCAAAGTGAACAGAAATGTTTTTTCTCAACTTAGCTTTATTATCTGTTGTTTTTTGGATCAAGCCTTTATTCAATGAATTCTTTTGGATTCACATATGTGATATTATATTATATTATGCTGTGAATGGTATTTTGGAATTAAAGTATTTTAAAAAAAATGCAAGAAGACAAAACTGATGCCTCCCCCAAAAATGCAATAGGACAAAGTTGATGTCCAAATCATCAACGTAGCATTGGTCTTATTCTCTGGTTTTCATTTTAAGTATTTCACAGCACTTTTTTGGGTAATTCTGGTAAAATATCCTGTCTCCAATCAGGATTCTTCAAATTCACATTGATCATCTGAGTATAGCAGGTTTGGATTTAACCGAGTTAGTCCAATAATTTTCATGTTTTTTTTTAAATCTTACAGTATGTTCTTTTTTTGTATAAATGGTATACAGTATGTTCATTTTAATATAGCCATGTTGAATTGTGAATTACAGAAATTGACATCAATATTGACATCTACATTTTATGCTGATCCTTGACATTAGTATTAGTAATGCCATACTTAATAATGTCACACCTGCAAAAAGTGGCATTTAAAATAAAACTAATCTAGAGAGCTACTGTAAATCTGTATATCTTTGAAATGTATAAATATAAATATATATATATATTTTTTTTTTTTAAATATGACGAAATTGTGCCTCTAAATTGACCCTACATTTTTTTATATTATTTAATTATTACTATTATTTTTGACCAGGGCAATGTCTTATTAACAATTATAAAAACAAACCCAACAAAATGCTTGTTTTTAACATTTTTTTCTTCTTCAAGGAAAAGTGCCAACATTTAGAATAAAATCATTGATGGCACTGTAAAGTGCAGTGTGCAACGACTGTTCACAAATTAGATAAAGTAACGTGATTTTGCTGAGCCGTTCATAGTTTTGATTAACGTTATAATATGGGTTATGACATGCGTAACATGTGACAGATTTGCTTTAAAAATGCATATTTATGCTTTAACTTGTGAACACGGCAGTGCGTTTTTTTAAATAATCTTAGTAGCAGAACTGTCTCTTAAAGGAGACTTGTTATGAAAAAAACCCAGAGGCTGCCATTGTTGAGATTTTCTTCTGAATATGCTAATTGTCTGAATAGAGAAAGATCACATATCTTAGTGAAGAAGGCGCATCTACTGAATTCATAATAATGTGCTAGAGAAATTAATAAAACAAGTTATTTTGCTTGCCAAAAGCAGACTAGCTTATTAAAACATAAAATAACTCTCTGCAGCACTTTTTTCTACTGCTAGATGTCCTCAGTCTGATGGCCAGCATCAATCAACCCATTTCGCCTGAGCCCAGGTCATCTTGGACCTGTTCTGGCTTGTGAGTGAACAGTGAAAGCAGCATGGTGATAAGCTCCTCTCTGATTTCTTTTCCTGGCAGCATTCTTGTCAGCACATGAACTGATTGGCTTCTTGTACTGCTTCTTTCTCTCACACTCTAACCCTGCTGTACAGGGACTGAAAGACACTCAGGCCTCGTACACACGACCGTTTTCCTTAACAGAATCCATCAAGAAACTTGGTGGCAGAGCTTTTTTGCAGAGGAAACCGGTCGTGTGTACGTTTTTCATCAAGGAAATTGTCGAGGAATTCGACAAGGAAAAAAGAGAACAAGTTCTCCTTTTCCTCAACGGGAGTCTCAATTTCCTCGTCGTGTTCCTCATCGGGCTGGTTTTCGACAAGAAACACGTTCGTGTGTATGCTAAGAAACCTGCGCATGCTCAGAATAAAGTATGAGACGGGAGCGCACCTTCGGTAAAAGTAGCGTTTGTAATGGAGATAGCACATTTGTCACGCTGCAACAGACTGAAAAGTGCAAATCGTCTCTTACTTTTACTTAACACGCAGTAACATGAGATTAGCAAAAGCAGCCCCAAGGGTTGTGCCAGTGTAATCGAACTTCCCCTGCCGTTGTATGTGTTGTACGTCACAGCGTTTGAGAATGAGATTTGGTCTTGACCTTGTGTGCGCAAAGCAAGCTTGTCAAGTTTCTCAACAAGCCTAACAAGGAATTCGTCGAGGAAAACGATGTTCCGACGAGTTCCTCGGTCGTGTGTACGAGGCCTAATACCAGGTCAAATGTAGGTACTTACGATGTTTGCATTTACAAAATACATTTAATGATATAGTAAAGATTTACAGAACTACATTTAGTATATGTTATATTAGCCTGGAGTCCGGTTTAAAAAAAAATAGACATTTTGCTTGCACTTGATTGGATGACTTAAGTGGACATATTATTTCTTTATTCATTATGGTAAATCAACAGCCATGCTAAAGCCTGCTGTCGGCTGACGTTACAGAGCCAGTGCAGGCTTAGTAAAGATTTCAGCTGAAGCTTGGAAGCCTGGACTGGCAGCTGGCTCAACCTCTCAGCAGGGCCATCTTACTGAGCAGGCACCCCTGGGCACAGTCCAGTGGCCCCAAGTGCTCATGGGGCCCCATCAGGTCTGGCTCCAATCTAGGGGGATGCAGTACGGAGGTCAGGTAGCAGGATAACGGCACGGACTGCACAGTGATTTGACAGGGGAGAGACGGGCTGCGGGTGTATGTCCTCCGCTCGCCCCCTCCCCTTTCTCCTGTCAGCCAAACGGGAAAAGAGAGAGCAGCTGCAATCTGGTTTGCCGCGACGCCCACCTTCCTGTCTAAGTCCCCATTGGCCACAGCAGAGAAGACACTGGTGATGCATCATGGGAACTGTAGTCCAGGCTGTCACCTGAGCCTCTGTGATCATTGCCAAATGTCGGCTGCTCCACCTTCTTCCCAGCCAGAAGTCTGTGGCTGGGAACGGGTGCACACTGCACAGTGCTCTCTGTGGCTGCCATTGTTTATCCTGTTACTCAATATCTTACTCACACAAATGCTGTGAATAAGATATTGAGACCGGCTTCACAGTGAACAGTGCAGGGTGCTGGAGAGGCCAATAATTTTTGCCCTGCCTCCTTGTAATGTGGCCAATCCCTGCTGTGCCAGCAGCTCCACCCCTGATGTGGACACACACAGACATCCCTGTGCTGGAAGTATGGAAGGTGTGTGTGCTGTGCAGCAGGTGAGAAATTGGAGGACACACACACACACACACTAGAGCCTACAAAATTGGTAAGTGACTTAAGTGTCCAAACACCCCTCACCCCCCACCTTTACAATTGCATATGTCCCTGCCTGGTCTCCGCTGCTCTGAGTCTCTGATTGCAAACCAGTGGGTTCTACTCCTCTGAAAAACAATCCACACATGGATTGTTTTTCCAGTGGTATTTGACAGGCAGTAAGGCAGCCCTCACCACCTGTTTTACCCTAAATGCTGCATCACTCCACCACAACCACATGCATTGCATGCGTTTTTGGGGAAGATTCAGCACGGAACTTTTTATTTGAATGGGTTGCGCTTGGTGAGCAGTAATGCCCATCAAATGCAACTGGTGATATAATTCTTGTATAACTCAATATAATTCTTGCTGCAGTCATGAAGAAAAGCATTGTGGCTGCAGATTGTGCACAAGCCCAGCTAAGGATTTTCTGATGTGAATATACCTTTGCCACTTGCCACCCAACTGTACTATTATTGAGCTTGGGCGACACAGGTATGCCAGACAACATACCTGTTGCTACTTGTTTTCTGGGTATTTGGGGCACACACACATGCCCCCACCAACCCATGCTGTGATTGGAGACAGCACAAATTAATTGACAGGTTTCACTTTCAGCCAATGATTTTGTCAAAAACCTGCTGACCAGCTGTGTCCAATCACAGCATAGAGTCCTGAGTTTTACAAACACACAGGACACTGTACACAGAACAATGATCTGGTTGTTTCTTCTCGGGGGGGGGGGGGGGGGGGAAACAACAAGATCTGTAAGCAAAAGCAACACACATAACACTTGCTAGGCACATAGTTAACTCCTTCCCAGCCAGTGTCATTAGTACAGTCTCAGTGTACAGTATTAAATCTGACAACTGTAGCAGTGTTACTACCCCACCCTGTGAGGGTCAATTAGCACCAGCATAGCTGTGTAAATTCCAGTATATATCCCATAGTTTGTAGACGCTATAACCTTCACACAAACCAATCAATATACACTTATTGGGAGTTTGTTTAGTTTTTTTTACCAACATGTTGGCTTAAATTTGAGAAGAAATTTTTTTTTTGGTATGTTTTATATTAGTATAACAAAATCGAATTTCTTGTATGGGACCATGCAATACTTTGCCCAGGGACCCATATTGCTATTAAGATGGCCCTGCCTCTCAGTAAGCCGCTGAGAGCCTGAGCCAGCTGTTCCTACCACCGGCACAGCCCAGCGCTTCAATTCAGTATTCTTTGCAAAGTCAGTTTTTGCTTAGTCATTAAGCCAGGGTTCGCTTCTCGGCCTTTTGGCTAAGATCAAGTGTAGTATCTGTTCTTATCAGTTGCCACAGGAGAGCTGAAGCACCTCCTACATGGGGAGGGTGGATGCAATCCAATGATGTCATTGCACCTGGAAGGATGGTTTCAGCAGCTGCCCGATAGATACTGGGGGCCGGCAAATAGTTGCGTCTGAGCCATCTGGAAGGGTGCTCCTGGTGAGGATGGGTGGCTGCACTGGGTCTGGTCTTTTTGTCGAGTTCTAGTCCGGCCTTCTGGCTGGCCGGTGTAAGTGCTATCCCTGTGAGAGATCTGGTAGGAGGAGCTGGTACCACCCTGGGATGAGACGGGGTAGGGCCATGCAAATCCGCCGGTTATCCACAAGGTTGCACCAAAAAAAAACTGTAGTGTGTACCCAGCTTAAGGCTTGCCATACATGGAATACATTTTTTTCCTGCAACCAAAGAAATTTACTTGATTCCTCCATCACCACAGACAGTGTTAACATGGAAATCCCTCCTGCTGGGCATTATCTTTTCCCAGAAGGGGGGGGGGGGGGGATTATTGCTAGTGATAATAGCAGGTAAAACCTGGCATGCTGGTTGTACCCAAGTTGATTGATCAACTTGGTACATTCAGCCTGCCTATACACTGTTCGAATCTCGGGCCGGTTACTGCTAAACAGGCCGAGAATCGAACTGTGTATGTCCTGCCTTAGTGAACATAAGGAAATCCCTCCTGTTGCGTGCGCTGGTTTTCTTTTTATTATATACATACTTGCTTCAAGTTTGTGACTCAGGAAATATTAAGGGCATAAGGTCAACATAACAGCCAGGAAATTTGTATTTTCAAGAGAAGATTAGCAATTTAGACCTCAGTATTCCTCTTAGGAAAGTTTTATTTTAGGATATATTGAACTACCATGGTATTTACTGTATAACATGGTATCAGATTCATACTACAAGGTGTATAATTGAATAATTAGGGAACTAAGCACATAGACTAGCCTTGGATAAACATGTGCATGTCTGAAGACTGAAGAGCTTGGAATATATCACCTTGAAAGCATGGTACGCTCTAATGTTGCAGTTAAAACATATTTGGTAGGCGAAATGCTATTCCTTCTTATCTTTTTTTTTTTTTTTGTGTAATATGGGATATTTGTCAGGATGAAGGGGTGTTCTAGAGGCTGTTCATATTTCTTATTATCTCCTCTGCCTTACAAATTCTCACTGCTGCTGGGGAGAATAGCAAATAAATATAATATTTAATAGCAGCCTAGACGACAGCCTCTAATTCTTTGATGGAACAGGCATAAAATAAATCTGATGCTTTATACATACTTAGCCCTGTCAGATGCCATTTTTCTTTATTGCAAGCGAAAACTTGGAAAAAAAATCCTTAATTTCTGAATTCATATATGGGAGCTGACACTTAAAAATATTAATTGTTACCTTAGTTCTATGATCTAAATTGCATATGAGCATCTTATGCTTCCTGCAATTTAGAACATCCAGGACCAGCCTTCAAGGCAACCTTCACATGCCAGGAGTGATGCCTTAGCTGGAGGCTCTGTCACTGTGATTGACTTGCCTGTTATCACACATGGATTTTCTTTCCATATGCCAAGAGGTTTCAGCTACAAATAACCAGTGTGACAGAAGAGGCAATTCTGTACATCAGCGCTACAGTAACAATGCAACAAGGTGTATTGCTACCTGTAAACTTTGTACATTTCATATTAGCACTCTGATATAACTGGTCAAGTGAGAGTGTTTTTTCTGCGGCCAGCAGCGATTAAAAAAATGCTATCAGCTTTGTATAGTCAGAGTTATTAAAGACAGTTTCTCATTGTTTGCTGCCCAAGATGTATTATTATTTTTCAATATGTCATTGGTTAACTTGCATAACATCACGGTTTTTCTCATAGATAGCGGCCAGCAGGTTTATAAAAAATAAATAAAAATAGCGATGCTCAATGATAACACCCAGTCTCTACTGACCCACAGCAAATGTTTCAGATTTATTGTAATCAGTGAGATTATCTGGTTGATTTACTATCGCAGTAGGAGCTTTTCACCAAAGTATACATTCACTTTGCAAAGTGAATGTTACTGAATAAGGTAAAGCTGTGTTCACTTTAGATGCCCAATCATGTGCTAGAAAATAAAACCTTATTTTAAAATTTCCCTTCCAAATCGTTGAGTACGCAAGCTTCAACTTATTGACTGACATTTACTTTGCAGCGTGAGAATACACTTTGCTAGGTGAGCAGCTCTTATTTGTTTACTGAATCAATATTGCATTATTTGCCATGCATATAATGAACCTGCATATAGCATTCAATATAAGCAAGGAGCAATGCACAAAGTGCAATATCCTTCAATTACCAGGCAGAAGTCATTTTAGCATGTGATAATATTAAAGGAAATCTAAAACTGCACTTAATAAAACTCCTATTGTGCAATTGATATATCAATTTGAATTCTAAGGCCCCGTACACACGACCAGTTTCCTCGGCAGAATTCAGCTTCCGACCGAGTTTCTGGCTGAATTCTGCCGAGAAACCCGGTCGTGTGTACACTTTCGGCCGAGGAAGCCGACGAGGAGCTCGGCGAGGAAATAGAGAACATGTTCTCTATTTCCTCGTTGTTCTATGGGAGCTCTCGGCCCGCCGAGCTCCTCGGCGGCTTCAGGGCTGAACTGGCCGAGGAACTCGATGTGTTTGGCACGTCGAGTTCCTCGGCCGTGTGTACGAGGCCTTAGAACAAACATGGCCCTGAAATATGGTAGCACCCTGAAACTTCTTTGCAACACTATGGGGTTGCAACTTTAAGGGTTAAATAAAGGTCACTTAAGACATGGAATATATTAGTATGGGGTCCTACAGTTTGACCCGCGATGATGACTCACCTCCCTGCCTATTTTATGCTACATACATTTATTTGATTTACTACTTGTATTACAGATATAGCAAAGCATTTACCCATGAAGAGTGAGCGCGGTCTCGCGAAACGTCGTTGGGTACTACTAATACTTCACATTTCTCTGATGTTTGTAATTGGTATATAATGTTTACCATGTATGTGGACTGACCCATGTTCACATTGTATGCATATTTTATCGGCCTGTATTTATTAGTGTGGTGTCTTACATGCGCAAAAAAACTGTAATAAATCGATTTTTTTACTATCATGATATGTTTTTTGGCTTACCATATTCACTTCATTCATTTAAAGTCCCAGGGCAAACCCCACGTATATATGTAAATTAGGGAATAAGTTCAATTTCAAATCCCAGTTTAAATCCCCATTAATATGCAGGAGAAATATAGGGGGCACATATTTCTATTATTCCAAAAGAAGGGAAGGATTTGTCGGAGTGCGGAAGCTACCGGCCGGTCTCCCTACTTAATACGGACCTTAAATTGTTCACTAAGTTACTTGCCTCTCGCATACAACCTCAGCTTTTCCAGTTTATCCATTTGGATCAAGCAGGCTTTATTCCCTCTCGTGAAGTGAGAGACAATGCGATTAAGGTACTTAATTTGGTCCAACACGCTAAAAAAACGAAGACACCTTGTGTCTTCCTAAGTACGGGTGCAGAAAAAGCCTTCGATGGGGTTAATTGGACATTCATGTTTGAAGTTCTAAAACATATGGGCCTGGGGGACCAGATGTTAAAATGGTTTGCGAGGGTGTATTCCTCTCCACAGGCCTCGGTTAAGGCAAATGGAGTGTACTCAAAACCTTTTTTAATTCCAAATGGTACCCGCCAGGGCTGCCCTCTCTCGCCCCTATTGTTTGCTATCTCACTAGAGCCATTATTGAATAAAATCAGACAGAACCCCGACATTATGGGGTTAAAAATAGGAGGTCATAACTATAAGTGTCAGCCTATGCAGACGACCTACTTTTCTCAATGGCTAAACCACATGTGTCATTAACCAACCTTATGAGGGAAATTGAGGGGTATGGAGCTCTATCAAATTTAAAAATAAATTACGCCAAATCAGAGGCAATGGGAGGTGTACTGCCTTGTTCTGTACGCAGCATATTACACCTTAATTTTAAATCCATATGGACGTCAACAGCGTTAAAATACTAGGGCACGTATATCCCACCAAACTTAGTAGATACTTTTGCGGTAAACTTTCCACCACTACTAAGCTCAGTAAGAGCATTGTTAGATAAGTGGCGCCGAGGAATACACCATTGGTTTGGCAGATCTAATATTATTAAAATTAATATAGTGCCCAAATTTCTGTACCTTTTCCAGGCAGTACCTATCGCTATCCCTATGGCCTACTTTAGCCAGATTTGTGCTATGGTAACTAAATTAATATGAGCAAGTAAACGCCCAAGGTTCAACAGAGATCTTTTGACACTGCCTAAGGGGGACGGCGGAGTAGCGGCCCCAGATCTATTTAAATATTATCAAGCAGTCCATCTTGGCAGGATAATAGATTGGTGCAGGCATGGAGACAATAAACTTTGGATGACTGTAGAACAACAGTCTAGCCCAGTGCCCTTGAACAGAGCTGTATGGTGTCATGCATCTTTACCAGCACTTCTTAAAGCACATCCTACTATAGGCCCCACACTGCGAATAGGCTCTAAGATCATTCAGAACCCTAGGTTCTCTACTACACAATCACCTTTGTTCCCCATTCTGGGAAACCTAGATTTTCCGCCAGGCCTTGAGCCTTTTGGGAACCATAGGGAGAAGGGCCGTTTCTAAGCCTCACATTTTTTGACCCCCCAATGCATGGCCTACAATAGACTTTTTGATGCAGCAGGGAGGACAGTTTGAAAAAAAATGTAGGCAGGGGTTGCAGGTACGACACTATTTTGAAACCTTGGGACCCCCAGAGGGCTTTCGGCGACCGCATACAAAATTTGAATTATACTGCGAGGAAGAGGAACCACTTCCTCGTACTATTTCTAATATGTATGCGCTGTTGATATCACCTCCAGATGATTTTATAATGCCAGGCCTGGGTAAATGGGAAAGTGATCTTAATAGGACTTTTACACCAGCTCAGTGTCAGAATATCACATCCCTTTCATTAAAATCATCTAGGTGCACGAAAATCCAGGAATCTAATTATAAATTACTAACAAGGTGGTATTGTACCCCTTCAATTCTTTATAATTTTTTTCCAGAGCCTCAGACCATTGTTGGAGAGGTTGTGAGAGACGCTGAAGAGGGGAAGAGGCTATTGGGGAGAGGAGGCCCTCCCCGGCACACTCTCGGGGGTCGGTGTGTGATTATAGGATTTTTTGTTGTTGTTGTCGTTGCTGTTGTTGTTGTCGCTGTCCTTGTATGGATTCGTGGGGTCTGGGTTTTTTATATAATAAAAATAACAGGAGAGCTGAAACTTTCAAGGTTTATTGATGTAACAATGATAGGCCTTGATTGAGTTAGGCTGTAAAGTATAAATATGTCAGGAGACTCTGTACCTGTTATAGTACATCTGCCGATTTGAAATATGTATGATGTAATCTAATTATGGCTTTTCTTTCTAAAAATAAAGAATAAAAAAAAAAAATATGTAGGAGAAATAAAAAACATAAAGCTTGAACATGATTGGATGATTGAAGTGAACACAGCTCCATTTTATTCACTACGATAAGTGAACTTTTGCTTTGCAAAGTATATCTTCACTTAGCAAAGTGAACATTTTATACTTATTAGCTATTCAGTAAATCAGTTCCATATTCAGGCACCTTAAAAACACATGGTGGCTGTAATCCTATCAGAGCCCACAAAAGGAGTACCATTCATAGCCTTAACTGAAATAAATAATAATATTAATAAAATAACCTATTAAAAAGTTATTAAACTCTGAGCCAATAAAGTAATATATTGCACCTTACCCATCATTAGATGTAGTGGTTGCATTAGTTTAGTTTTTTAGGCTTTTTTCACACAAGTTTTCACCTGGTGATCTGGCCACCTGTATTACAGTGTCCCCACTCTGGCGGTATTTGGACAGCAGAATTGTCAGTCTTGCGGGGCTGGGATGGAGAATGTTAGATGTACTAGCAGATGTACATACATCAACAAATTGAACTCCAGATCACACTGCAGTTACACAAACAGTTGCAGCAACTGTTTATTTCTCTTTTGGGATAAAGGTTTTACATGAATAAATACAAGCTGATCATTGTAAGCATCCCTGTCAGTGTTGAATGGTTTGTCTCAACACTCTTAATTGATACATTTGCAGGAGAGATTGTTCTTTGAAAAAAAAAACAGAATTACTGGCCAAATCAACAGATAAAAACAAAGTAATCCGATCTGGTCTGCTAAAAACAGACAGGTGGGGATTTGTTTGCCATCCGTCTGGCAGATCGGATGACAGTCAGATGGAAACATATATGCAATCTGTTTCCATCCGACTGCCCCATCCGACTGCTGTGTCCGTGTCTGCTCTGCATAGCGGAGCGGACATGGACCTGTCATCCGCCTACTCATCAGGTTGATCCCACTCCCAATTATTACAATTTCTGCTTTTAATTTAAACATATTTTTGTATATGATCTCCCACTGTTGGGAAGTCTTGCCTATTGAAACAGGACACATTGCAATAATAATGCTGATAAGACTGTTGAGGTGTAAATATACAATATGATAGTACAACAATAACAATTTGTAATTCTTGGAATATTTGGAAAATTACTAATTTAGCCAGGCAGATTCAAAAATTTTCTCAGTAGTTTCCCTGTTTATATCGCAGGCCCGTACTCATACCGTGCTAGAATATACAGTATTAGTCTCACCTCCAGGATTTAAACAAAGCCGGCCTATTACAGATAGTTGGTGTTGCCAGGAGACTACGTTTGTTAATAATGAACTGTAGAAAATTAATGACACTTTCTCTAGCAGCTATTTTAAGCAAGATGCTCCAGCCATGCCTGATAAAGATAGAATTGTACTAAAGGAAAGATCTTTAATACGCAGATATCTGTACACCTCAGATGCATCAAGTTTGTCTTTTTTGGCATTTCTGCCAGCACAAACTAAACACTGGATGGAAGATAACCCATAGGTACTAATTAATTCAGATAATTATGTTAGTTATGATATGAATGAAAAACAATGTAAATATTGGCAGAAGTCTGGCCTTTAGGAACATGATGAGGGTAATATGCTAAGATGTGTACATTATCAACATCTTATCGATTGGTTTGAAGGCACAATAGTGTTAAGTGGAAATAAGGGGAAATAATTAAAACAGCAGATCCTAATTATATTGGATATTAATCTATAAGGAACCATAATCTCTTTAGAACAGGACTATTCATAAATCTATGGAAGTATTCGTAATGACTAAAACTGTTCTGACATTGTAGGACCAACCTAAGTAGCCTATAACAAAAGCAATGAAGCTGCACTATCACATGGATTAGACATTTAATACATTTACTTACCATACTCCTTAAATCCCAACCCTTTTTTCTGGGATTAACCATAGAGCCTTGAGTTGGTATCCTCCTATTACATCAAACAGCCTAAACTGATTAGGACATCGTTTTTTGTTTTGGGTAGAGAGGAGAAGGATTAGAACCCCAGTCAGTTTTTTGTTGTTGCAGTCTGTGCCCCTGTTAAGGAGATTCCCCCTCTCTGTTTGTCCTGTTTACCATTACCATTAAATGTTAAAGTAAAAGAAAATCCCAAATTTTGGGTTGTCCCCAGAAAAGTAAGGCCTCGTACACACGACCGAGTTTCTCTGCAAAAACCAGCAAGAAACTTGCTGGGAGATATTTTTTTTGCCGAGGAAACCGGTCGTGTGTACATTTTCGTTGAGGAAATTGTCGAGAAACTCGACGAGCCAAAAAGAGAGCAATTTCTCTATTTCATTGATGGCAATGGAGAAAATTGGCTTGTCGAGTTCCTCGACAGCCTAACAAGGAACTCGACGAGGAAAACTATGTGTTTCGCCCGTCGAGTTTCGCGGTCGTGTGTACGAGGCTTTATAGAGACGACATCTTCAGATGAGGACACTAGTTCTGGTGATCTGGGGGTCACCAAAGAATTCCCTTAATTTGCAGGGATTTCCTCTCGCTTCCTGTTTGGCTATGGGACAGGAAGTTAAGAGAAATCTCCACAATTGGACACAGATAGCGAGAAAAAAAAAATCGGACAGGGGTTATAACCCTCCCTTGCCTATAGTTTTGCCTATAGTTCTAGTTCTAGTTGAATTTCCCTTACTGGTTCTTGTATACGGAAAGCTACCTAACCTCCCCTTTTCAGGACCCCATCTTTTACACAGAACATTTTCTTGTTTTACTGGTCTTAACCTGGCTTAAAACATTCTAAAGGGATGTTAATAAATTTGTATGAGATGTAATTTTATTGATCATTACAAAAACATGTGTGGACAAAAGCTATGTTGGAAAAAGCTGCTTCTTTCCCTCTTGCATCCTACAAAGGGTGATCTACTGTGCCTAATGGTCAGTTTTGGCTTTGTATACACTGTGGTATATAGCCAAATTGGTAAATTCTGGATGTTTAGTGCCTAATCTGAACTTCCAGTTTGTTCAGGCTGCAATAAAAATGGCAGCATAAAACCTTCACTGCCAAGCAGATGTGGTAATTTCACCTCTATATGTATTGTGTTCCAATATGTGATTAAGGGGGAGGGTAATCTGGTTGCCATATAAGGACCAATTATTACTAGTTTGGAGTTAAAATAAAATTCACCTACAATACTATAAATAATTTGGTTTGTGCTCAACAAAGGCAATACTGCCAAAAGTCATTGATGTGTGAGTTTATGATGGACATCAATATTGTATCCGGTGGATTTAAAACCAACCTGTGTTCAGTATATGCTGTGGGTAATCATTAGAATGCAACTCAAGTTGGTGTTTTCCAACAGCAAAGGTGCACTCATATGCAGTCAAATACATTGTGCCATTGATCACTAATGTGGTCAGCCTACACAAAATTAAAGTGCGCAATAATACAATGTTGAAATCATTATATTGTATCTGCTAGTGTGCAAAGCTAACCAACAACCATTACCCTACTACAAGGGAAAAAAATGTGCCTCATTTATCCTTGCCTGCAGTGATAAAAACTGTCTGCATTTTCCCATGGTGAGTTTAAAATTACATTTGCATAATGAAAATTTTAATCTGACTGGATACTGTAGGACGATATATGTTTTTTTTTTAAAAAAACATCTTGAGTCTTAAAAAAAAAAAAAAAATCTTTATCTACAGCTTCCCTTTAAATAAATAGCATGGCTGGTTTTATTAAGAATTGCATAATGCAAACAATGGTGCAAAGCACTGTTATCAGTATATTCGCTTTCAGCACTAAGAGATCCATGCTGCTAGTTTCCCTTTGTCTGTGTCAAAATGTGTCCTTCCTGGTATGTTTTACCTTGTTTTTTAGCAGTATTTCCTAAAACTACCTTGGCGATCTTATTGTTTACATACAGTGAAAATCCTAATTTAAAAAAGTTTATTTTTTTTATTGTTGTTTTTTTTTTTTAAGATACATGCCATATTTTATATATATATATATATATATATATATATATATATATATATATATATATATATATATAATTCTCATATGTATCAAGGTCAGTGAACATTTACTTTGTAAAATCATATAATTTTCTTTAGTAAATTAACTCCCCTGAGTTATTACTTTACTGTAATGCCCTGTACACACGATCGGTTCGTCTGATGAAAACAGACCGATGGACCGTTTTCATCGGACGACTCGATCATGTGTGGGCCCCATCAGTTTTTTTTCCCATCGGTGAAAAAAACCAGAACCTGTTTTAAAATTTTCGTATGGTTAAAAAACCGATAGAAAAAAACAATAGTCTGTGGGGAAATCCATCGGTCAAAAATCCACGCATTCTCAGAATCAAGTCGACGCATGCTCGGAAGCATTGAACTTCATTTTTCTCTGCACGTTGTTGTGTTTTACGTCACCGCGTTGGACACGATCGGATTTTTAACCGATGGTGTGTAGGCAAGACTGATGAAAGTCAGCTTCATCGGATATCTGATGAAAAAATCCATCGGTTAGTTTTCATCAGACGAACTGATCGTGTGTACAGGGCATAAGGATACATGCTCACAAGGCACTGACAGGCTACAGCCCAACTCCAAGGACAATAATGTCTCCACACTGCAATGGTTAAATGCTCGTTTGGGTCTCTTGAATGTTTAACTTACCTGATCCTCTGCTTCCTTGGCAGATCATGCTCCACTGTGCTCTAGTGGTACACTATTCCCTTACATCCAATGCAGGGCTATTGACCCTACATTGGTCTTGATGATGTCAGAGGACCTATGACTGCCATAGCATAGGGAAGAGAAGGCTGCAGTGACTTGTCTTACAGTGCAGAGGAACCTGCAGATGCAGAGGATCAGGTAAGTAAAAAAAAATATTGTTCCCCTAGTCCATTGCCATGGGTAAATGAGCATTTACCCCTGACAGAGCAGGGGCAGCCCCATTGCAAGGAATGATTTTCCCTATAGTTCAGGTTTAAACTATCACTAGTTATGTCTCGTTATGCTATGTAATGGAAAACAGGTCCCAGTATCACATAGCTAGATTTATTGACTGATGCATGCACACACAGTAGGATAACCTACATGAACTAATGCTCACAAAAGGTTGGCGGCCTGCTGACGTTGCTTTAGCACTTTGTATTCTTTTGTTAAATAAGGTCAATAGAGGTCTTGTGTGGAACACTATAGCCTATTAGAAGTTGAAGTAAGGAGACAGGCACAGAAGGGACAAAACAGAATAGTGTTTAAATAAAAATGGGAAAGATAGGTAACAAATAACTAGTCACAACTTGGGCTTTAATATTTTTCCTGTTACAAGCCATAATAAAAAATACCAAAATGAAACTTCTGCTCCACCACTGATTCCACTAGCCCACCCCTTGATCGACTTTTTAGATACGTTAGTGACTGCTGGATATAGCAAATTGTATGCTATAATTTGGAACAGAGGTGTTAAGTAACCACAGCTCTGCTTAGCTATGGGTTTGGATAATTGTGATCGGTCAAGTGCTTGCTCTTTATGGTTTATATTGGGTAGCTCAAAGTAGCAATTGGAAAAAAAATCCATACTATCAATTAAATTGTAGTGGTCCATGTTCTTGTTGGTATTGTCAGAGATGGTTTTGCAATTGCTGTCAGAAGCAGTGGAGAGGCGATGCAGGACTTTTGCCTCTCTGCCTGGTTAAACCTGCCAGAAGCTGGGTATAGACGCTAGCTTGATAATTTCATGCAAATTTTATCTTTTAATTGATGATAAGCTTGTCAATCTGGAAATCAGAAAGCAAGAAGCTTGCTAGTATATGTGAGTTCATAGTTACATAGTTACATTGTACTATCTTATGCAACTGCACTGGAACTTTAATCACAGTTGTCCTCTTCATTATCATCATCATATTGTCATGCTGGTGTTTCTACTAGACAGGAGTCAGTCTTATTTTCATGCTGCGGCATCATCCACATCCTAAATGCAATGTTATCAACCGTACTCTGCTGCTTTTGTTTCTATGTGTCTCTTATGGGGGTGATGCTATGTCAGCATGCAATAGAAGAGAAGCTTTTTTTACAGAAATAATGGTGGCTTGGTAACCCTGATCAGGCCTGGGCACACTGCATACATTTCCTATAAGAATTTGAATTAGCTGGTATGACAGTTGCTGCACCAACAGTATCCTTGGAAAAGTGTGCATTTCATTGGCAGAGAAGCTGATGGTTTTGGTGCATATTTCAGCCCAGATTCTTGATGTTGGATGAATGATGATTGTAGGGTGGATGATGTGTAGAAAAAGAAGGTTGATGGTGGAAATGAGGATCAGCGCGCATATTAGATGGACCTATCTTCTCACCCTTAAATATTGCCTCATACTCAACACATAAAAAAGCTGTTTGATAAAAGTATTGTGTGATTTTACCAGAACAATTGGTAGGATGTTTCACAAAAATAGCAATGCACAAAAACATGGGGATTATTCCTGGCTCAGCAGTGTAGCTACTGTTCATTTCTCTTTCAATTTTTCATAGCACTGTGTTATAGCATAGCCCACAAAAAGTAGAAAAAATGGCGTGGTAACTAAGGCCTTTCCCTTTGCAAGAAAAGAGATTGCTGAGAGAGCTATGAATCTTACCTGATACCCTAAGGCACACAGAGCAAATTTCTTTCCTGCAACCTTGGGTTGCAGGAAAGAAGTTTGCTTGATTCCCAAATCAACACAGACAGTGTTGATGCAGGAATCCCTCCTGCTGGGCTATTGTCTTTTCCCGATGAGGGGAAGCCATCCCAGCCGGGAGAAGACAATGATTATCGCTAGTGGCTATAGCAGCCGAATCCAGCAGGCTGGTTGTACCCAAGTTGATCGATCGATCGATCAACTTGGTATATTCAGCATGCCCACTAAAGGTTTAAAAACCTTTAACCTGCTGAACCGGCCGATATTCCAACTGTGAATGGCTGGTCTAACTCAGTCACTTCTATTTTAAACTACATCCTTACTCTGACCCGTGGTAACTGAAAGACCATAAAATGTACCCTGGCTAAGATCTGCTTTGTAAAACTGTTAACTCTGCAACAGAATTAGCAAATATGTATCAGTGACTTTATTGTAAACTGAGTTAAAAGTGACAATAACAATGATAGCAATTGTAGTAAAATATAGCATTGTGAAAACGACAAGCAGTAGTAAAGGCTCTGAGCAATCTTGGTGTAATAAACCACAGATGCATCGAGGATTATAATACAAGAGAAATAATTTACATACAAGGGAAAGAACGAAAAAGTATTGGGATTGAAATGCCCTAAACCAGATTTACCAGAGTGAAAAAAAACTGGAATGCACCTGTGTGCCCCTCAAAAATGTAGTCCTGTGAAAGAAAAATTTTGCTTTTCAAATTCCCCTGCAACTGATGGAATAGAAAATGTCTAGCATTGGCTCCTGCAGTGCTTCTATATGGTAGGGAAAGCAATGAGTATAATGACATGCAACCTCCTGATTGGCTTACGGAAAAGAACATGCGAGAAAGGGAGGGCCAACCACATGTCAACCCAGCCTAAACATTGATGTTTTGGAACAAGGTGGTCCTAAACCAGGTAAATCAAACTGGTTATTTCGAATAGCTTTGCCCTTGATTGTCAGACATCATGCATTACACTTCACACTTCAGTACATGCTGTGCTACATCACAAACGCAAAGCTTTACAATAGCTTTTATATCTGGTTTCCAACAATAAACAGAACCATATATACACAATTCTTGACACATGGGAGCTAATGAAATTTACCTGATGTAAGTTTGTGAAATAATTTTAGCATATTAAAACAAAATGGCCCCCATGTATTATGTAATGCAAAAAAGATCCCCAGTAAATTTTAAAACATGTGGTAGCAATTACTAGTTTTTAATGTACTAAACATGCACCCTTATTTCTGTTTCAATAGTTATTAATCTGTAATATTAGTTATTAATACATACAGATATTTTACAATCAAAAAACAAGTAACATTCTAAAAAGATAAAAGATAATGTACCAATTAATGATACCATTTAAAGTAAGGTCTCTTGCTTTATGTAATCATTTGTTAAGAGGCAATTGTTCATATGTAGCAGTTGCTACTGCAGAATGCAGATACACAGTACATTTATTTGGCATGTCCATAATTTTGTCTATTACCACATTCCATTTGCTGATGAGGTTTCTTGTAGTTGTCTGGATTTCAGTGTAGAGGAAAGAATCGGTTCATACGTTCGGTTGTCTAGCTTTATGAAATTAGTATACTCATACAGCTAGGTAACCAAAGACATAAACCGGCTCAAAACCACGAGTTTCCCATAGATCCAGGGATGAATTATGCCAAGAACAGCTTTTAAGAGAATCTATAGTGATCAGTACAAATGCCTTTATAAAGCACCTTTTATACTTTATTCCCATCCTAATTTTAAATAGCTCACATATGAGGGTTTCTGCACAGCCACCTAAAACTGAACAGGCCTAGAAAGAAAAATGCACACATCTGTTAAATGTATTTTGCATGTACTCCTCATAATTGTGAGCTATGGCACTATTTTGCTTTGGAAAATTTTAAAAGTCCTGTCTGATGTAGGTGAATACTTTACTGGTAAGACTCCTCCTCTTTAATTAATGCTCATAGAATTAGAGTGCCACCCTCTGATTTAGAAATCATCGTATGTGATCATTTGAGCTTCAGACACTGGGCGTTTTTCATATAATGTCCCCAAATTCAATTATGTTTTACATTTGGACACCATGCAGTGTTTCAGATTTAATGTGCCAGGTGAACACAATTCATCAACAAATTAGTAGTTTGAGGCGGGTTTAGGTCCACATACTATGTAAGTTTTCTTACACATTTTTGAGCATTCTTGATCTAGAACACTAATAGTGTATTTTAGTTATCAGTATCAGTTATGGAAATCGTAAATTAATGTTGCAGCACTTGCATCCCCCACCCATACTTACAATACATTAAAGAAAAACACAGGATATCAATTTTCTAAAAATGGCTGTTCTGTATGACAGTTTCTTGTTTATGAGTGGAAACTAACAAAAGAAGGTGCCTACTGGATCCCTAATCACTACTGGCCCCCTTGATAAGTGGGCACCACCAGCATTAAAATCCTTCTGCGCTTCAGTCACATAATCCTGTATGTTTTTCTCATTACAAAGCACTGAAGATTTTCTAGCCTGTGAGCGATTGGATTATGCCTGCATACCCAACTACTATTTGAAGTCTATGCATAGCTGAGGACATTTGCCACCATCAAACCTTTAGCTATAGGACACACAGTTAAAAACTTGGGCTTGGAATTACTGGATACTAAACTGCTTTTTTGCCAATTGAGAATCATGTATGACTAAAGCTGAAAATATATAAATAGATGAAGGATGAACAACTATATAGACTTTAGAGACACTGGTACTGCTGGGGGAATGATGAACTATCAAATAATTTAACCTAGATGACAATATATTGGCCTTAAGAATGATCTGCTGATGTTTGTGAATATCCATAAGCATTTGTTATTGATCAGTCCTGCAAATGTTAGCCAATGCATAGAGGGAAGGTCCACTAGGATCACTGATAGTAGCAGCCCACTGATGACTTAAAATGAATACAGTAAAAAATATGCAATATGCATTAATGCAGGGGAATTTTCCCTAGAGTTTTGGAATGCTACCAAAGAGATGGTTTAATGCACCAAAAGGGAGAGCTCAGAGCACATTCCTGGCACTATGTGTGATTCCTGTGGTGTATTGCAGAAAATCACTATTAAACCTCATACCTTAGTACAGCCAAGTGCTTAAGGAAGTGTTTCCATTGTATTGTGCTGCATTAGGATGAACATGAACTGTAGCATCTGCAGGAACTGAGATTATACTCCACGTTCACATGAATTTCTAGCCTCATTGAGCTCCAAGAGCCCGAACACAAATGTTGGAGAACTAATTTAGAAAGGTTTTCACTTCTCAGAAATGTCCACTTAACCTAGAAAAGTTTTATTTTCCCAAAAATGTTCAAATATTATAAAAGGAACAAGGTAGACTAAATGCTAAATTCTTTATATGGATGATACATAACAAGGTCTTTGGCCCAGTGCAACTGGCCAATACCTTTCATAACATCATTTTCTCACACATATATTTATTTTGCGTTCCAACCATATTTAATGTCTTGGTGATTCTCTTTTCAGTTTGCTGTCTATTCATTTCACATTCCTCTCCCTCTTAATTGTCTCATATCCATTCTTTTTTTTCTAATTCCCTGCTTCCAAACACTTGTGCTTCTGCTGACCTGACCTTTAGACACTGAAACTCTCTATACTCTGGGACAACATAGTGAGATTTGTCATACTGCATTAAATAGATAGATAGATAGATAGATAGATAGATAGATAGATAGATAGATAGATAGATAGATAGATAGATAGATAGTCTTCCAATCTTGTATGAATTGACTACACTTAATGCATTAAATTCAGATTTTTTTTTTTTTTTTAAAGACACATAATTCACCTAATTGTTATCTGTATTCTGCTACTTTTCCCACAAGCAAAACTAAACGAAGTAACTAAGTGAATATTCATCAGGCCATTACTATCTAAGCCTTTCTTGTACCAAATAAGTTTAGTCCCATAAAACACATTCTGCTCAATTTTCAAATGCTCAGATATTGCACTTTATTCCATTACAAAGCATGAGACTATATTAAAAAGCAATTCTGTTAAATTCAGTTACCATAAGAGGTTCAGATTCAAACACAGCATTTTTTTTTAAAACAATGCTTAGCGCACTATAAAAATAAATTAGAATTGTGATATAATAAATACACAAAACAAGAAATGGTATGGTATTCAAAGAATCTACAAGCCTATATTCAGTAACATACACAGCATACTGACAGTTCATACCTTAATAACAAATAGTAGGTCTAAATGATAAGGTAGGAAAAGCAATAGGGTAATAAATACCTTTCTGAAGAAGTATTTTAAGTTCTTGATAAGTTGCGTGTAGAGCCAGATAAGAAAGACGAGGGTGAAACTTCATGAATGTGGCTTCATTTGGAAAACTAGAATGACCCTGGGAAATTATCACTCCTACTCCTTCCCCCACTCCCCTAACATTAACATAGACCCCCAACCCCCTCCTTCTTTTTGTGCATTAATTCAAGAGAAGGGGCATGGTCAATTTGGTCCATTCTGGGAACATCTCTACTCTTCATATAAGTGATAAGACTCTTGCCAGAAGATTAGATGAAGGTCTTCTCCCTCTACATAGTTTTGGGATCTGGGAAAGCCTGGGATTGAAAAGAGGTTTTGGGAATAATGCTGAACTGAGTCAAACAAGTGAAAAGGCCACATCCTGAGTAGGGTAACCCAGACAGGCTAGAGGTCATTCCACCAACAGTGTGTCATGATTATACCACACCATGCATGCTTCCCTATTCATCTGAAAGTAGGGATGTGAGACAGTTTGTGTGTGCTTGTGGATAAATAAAAGAGGTTACAAAATTATGAATTGTTTATACGTTGGTCCCTAAGTTTCGATCATGCCATTCCAGTGATCCTGCACAGTAATAGCACAGTCTTACAGGGTCTATAAGAATACAGCAAAACTGCTCTATATGGCTTAAGTGGCGTTTTCTACTATCATACTTTACTATCAACCTTTTTATGCTTAGTTTTTTACTACACCATACCTTTTTGATCCTAATGTAAAAACAACTGACATTCAAAAAAAGATATTGTTTATTATCAACTGAGGTTTCATGCTCTTGTAGACATGCAAATATTTTTTTTGCCCTGATAATTTAAATTCAAAACCATGCAAGACACTTGAAATTTAAAAACTAACAAAAATATTGTGAAAAACATTAAATACCCTATTATTTACGACAATAAAACTTCACGCTACTATATATTTTTTTGTAATTCTGCTGATCACTGATGTTAGTTTCCTTTTGTTTGAAGTTCTTGATTTTAAGCTGCTACTTCTGGGCAAAATCCTGATTCTGGTAACCATGGTAACAGTCTGGGAATCCTATCAAGTTGAATGCTGACAAATTTTGCATGCTATTGTTCTTGCCTCATTTTGGTGCAAATACTGGGGACGAATAAAGCATGCAACATGAAAAGATGGTTGCTTGACTTATTACCCATCCTATATATGTGCTAGCCATACAAAAAAAATGCAGTTCTTTACAAATATGTCATTAGAATAAAAAAAAATGGATTGCTGATATCATAAAATTCATAATGTTATGGGAAATTCCCTGGGAAGGTGTGTTTTGTTATAATGAAAGATTATTCAAAATTGGCTTTTAATAGCATGCCACTTTTTATAGATCATTGCAGGCTGTAATTTGTAGAATAACAGAAGAATTTGTCATTCATGGGGAAAAAAATTCTCTTGAACAGCTTTGGGAATATAACTAAAACAGGGGTTTTGAATCCTTTCTTAGGTTCACTTAATAATTTGTTACATAGAACTCAGTTTACATTTTTATGGTTATGGGGGATTGACAGTTCTGTTTAATATCCCCAATCTTCCTTACTGCTACTTTTCATTTACTACAGAAAGAAACCTTTATCAGATCCTCTTAGTTAGCTTGGGTCTGCTTTAAAGGGATAATCAGATTTAGTTCCATTTGAATAGAAACCCTATTGCAAATTAAAGTGAACACAGGCTTGCCAGGATGGTGGTATGGTTCAGTTTACCAAATCATCTAATCTAAGTGTACACACGGTCGTTTTTCGGCATGAAAAAAAAACGACGTTTTTAAAAACGTCATTTAAAATGATCGTGTGTGGGCCTCACATCGTTTTTCGGCTTCTGAAAAAAAAATCGTTTTTCGTGTTGTAAAAAATGATCGTGTGTGGGCTAAAACGATGTTTTAATCCCACGCATGCCCAGAAGCGAGTTATGAGACGGGAGCGATCGTTCTGGTAAAACTACCATTCATAATGGAGTGAGCATATTCATCACGCTGTAACAGACAAAAAAGCGCAAATAGTCTTTTACTAACAAGGAATCAGCTAAAAGCAGCCCAAAAGCGAATAGAACTTTCCCTTCAGAGTGCCGTCGTACGTGTTGTACGTCACGTCGCGCTTTGTTCATCATTTTTCAAAAACGATGGTGTGTGGGCAACATCGTTTTTAATGATGAAGTTGTAAAAAACTTCGTTTTTTGGACATGCTGAAAAATGACGTTTTTTTTCATGCCGAAAAACGACCGTGTGTACGCAGCATAATTCTTTCCCTTGTGAGTCTAAAGGGACGTTACCTACTGAGTGACGTAAAAATTATGCAAGAATGGTATTAACCCATTAAGCAAATGATGATTGTTATTAATATATTTGCTACGATCCTCATCATTACTATTATTTCCCCTTATCCAAATTGAAACCCTAACTGTACACAGCTTTGTTGGTCTAAAGCATAATATTTTCATCCTAGATTGTGAGTTTACTTTAATTCAAAAGTCTGCATGTAATCAATTGAATACTGGCATGAACACATCAATCAGATGAAAGCTGTGGCAGATTAGTAATGGTGTTCACATAAAATATCCAATCTGATAAACAGATTTAAAAAAAAAAAAAAAACATATTGGATATTTAATGGAAACATAGATTCCATGGTTTACTGCACACTTAGTAAAACCTCCTATATTTGGCAGTTCTTAAAGCCACAGATAGGAGTCCAGACTGGCCAGTATTGCAGGCATAAAATGCCAGTTTATTGCATATAGTCTAACACTGTCCATAGTGTTTGTATTGCAGCTTTTTTTCTCAGGATTATTAGAACTGAGTAGAAAGAGGTTAATATACGGTATAAACGTTTATACATATATGGTAATTTCCCAGAATTTAGACTACAATCAATCATATCGACAAATCAGATTTTGAGAGTAAATAAAAATCAAACTGAAATCTTTTATGCTATATTCTGTTTGTCTCTGCGGAAAAAGCTGGCATAATTAAAATAACTATGCATTCCAATTAATGCCTCGTAGATGCGTAGCGGAAAGCTAAAGGGTCTGATCGTACATTTCTGGATAAACAGATTCCACCATGTCTGACAAAGCTAGCTAAAATGCTTAAAGGAAACCTGTCATGTCAAATTCTTTTTTAAAATGTTATGTCTAATAATGATTATTTTTGAAAATGTTTCATCATGGGAATTAGCTTGCATATATATGGCTGAAATTGCCATCACAGCGAATTACAGGTTTGGATTAAATTTCAGAACTATGGTGGCACGAGAAAAAGCCATACCTAAATAAACCAAGATCACAATATTTGAAAGAATGTCTGAGTAAAATAAAAAAGGGAATAGGAAAGGAGGAAGAGCAATGCATCAAAGTAACAATTTCCTTTACATCGCCTCAAAGCACACTGTGGGAGGGAGTGGATTTAGCCGGCTAAGTAGAATCAGCTATGTTTCACTGCATCAAACAGCAATGCATTACATGTCTAGGAGAAGGAAATGTTTAGAGGTAAACATATGTGTATGCTCTGCGCAATGATAAACAATGGCAGTACATTCAGCTGGGTGTAGGCAGATGAGATATTTTACCTAAAGAAGAGGATTTCAGTGAGCTCAATAAGGAGGCTTCTTAGCGTTGTTTAACATCAGCAAAATATATCTACCTTTTTGAAAGGAAGGCTTCAGATGGTTGATTTACTAAAGGAGTAGGGAAGGTTCACTTTGCAAAGTGAATGCTCACCTAGCTTAGTTAATAAGGGGAAGCTTCAAATATCAAATCATGTGCAAAGGAATTTAAAAAAAACTAGCACCTGATTGGAGAATTAAAGAGAATTGGAGAATTGAAGAGAACGTAGCTTCACCTCCAAGTGAACATTGGCAAAGCAAATCCCCTAGAGGTTAGCAGTGGTCCACATTGATTGTGATTTTGGGAGCATTCACTGTTCTGCAGGTCCGCTTTCCATTGTTATGGTGGAATGAATCTCCCCAGTGTGGTTTTTGTGTGGTGCATTTATACAATTCTTGCTTATCAGTTTAGTTGTAGTTTCTACAAGAATAAATTACACAGCATGAAATTTACAGAAATTTACAGAGAGTGTTCACTTTGCAAAGCGAATATTCACTTGGCCCAGTCAATCATTCAATCAAGTAAAAATGTTATGTGGTTTTTACTTGCCGTGCACATGATTAGGTATTCATAGTCAACACAGTTACATTATGTTTACTAAGCTTAGTGAACTTTTGCTTTACAAAGTAGGCATTTATTTTCTTAAGCAAACAATCACTACTTGTAAATAATGGTAACAAAGATGAATCCGCCCTTTCACTACTGCTTAAATAAATCCACCCATATACGCATGTTTTATATACATAAAACCAGGGCTTTTTTTCAGGGGGAACGTGGGGGAACGCAGTTCCGGCACCTCCAGCAATTAATGTATGTAATATCAAGGAGTGCAGGGGTGTGCTGGAGGGTCTTTTGATGCTGGGGAATCTATTTTTGTATGGAGGTCTATTGTTGCTGGGTAGGTTTATTGTTGCTGATTGGGGTGTTATTTTGCTGGGGGGGTCAATTGTTGCTGGGAGGGATCTACTGTTGAGGAAGAGGTCTATTGTTGCTGACACCTGGAGGGTCTACTGATGCTGGCTGCTGGGGGTCTATTGTTGCTGGGGGTTTATTGTTGTGTGGGGTGAGGTCTATTGTTGCTGTGGGATCTACTGTTTCTGGGGTGGGGTCTATTGTTGCTTACTGCGGTAGGTCTATTTTACTGTCTTCCTTGTTATCATTAATAAATTCAGTGTAAATCACTTATTAGTAGAAGATGATGCTTAGTTCTGTATTCTCTAAAAGTGTTGATACTGGGAGGTGGAACCAAGGGACAATACTCAGAGGTGGGTAGGGAGGAGAAAAGAAGGGTACCTCAGAAGGGGCTAGTTCCTGCACCTATTTTTTGAGAAAAAAAGCCCTGCATAAAACATATGGAAATGGTGCACACTATACAGAATGCACACTATACAGTGTACATCAATATAAATATATTACAATATTTGGTATGGCATTGGGATTTTATAAACATTCTCTGAGTGAGGGAAGGGGCTGTGGCTTCAGAAATCTAACATTGCATATCTGAAATGAATATTATGTAAAACAATGGAACCTACTAAAATTGCATTATTATGTTAACTCTGACATGACATGAACCTGAATTTAAAACATCAATGGAAAAACCTGTTTGTCTACCTCTTAAATAGGCATAATTTCGCTTGAGTGGCTCTATTATTTTTGTTATTTATTGTTACTTTTACATAATTTGGTATTTAGAGTGAACACTAGAAATTATTAGGTTCATGGGTTTTATTTTGTCAATACAGCCGTTTTTAGAATATAGTAATTTCTTTTTTTTTTTTTTTCACGTCAGACTCTGCTCACATAAAGCCGAGAGGCTAGCTCACGGTTCGCCCGCCCTTAGCATCTCTCTTGCGGCTTCGCATCATTCGTGGGTTTGTTTTTTTTTTTTTTGTTTTTTTTTGTTGATATTACGGATTTAACATTTTTAAACTGTTAGGTTGGTGTTTTCCCGCTTGACGAGTCTAACTACATTAGCATATCGTTATTATTCCCCCCCTTTTCCTTTTTTTTTTTTTTTTTTTTTTTTTTTCCCCCCCCCCCCCTTTTCCTCCCCCCCTTTTCCTTCCCCCCCCCCCCCCCCCGGATCTGTGTGCCATGCAATCTTCTCTTCTTCAATAGTAATTTCTAATGCATAAAGTACTCGGATATGAAATTAATATTTTTTTAGAAAAGCATTAGAATTTTAAAATGCCGTGAACTGCCTTTATAAGGACGGATGCCCCTAAGCATGGCAACCAATCAAATTCCACCTGTAATTCTTTAGATAGCAAATGAAAGTTGACACTTGACCCCATTATTTTTCCTTGGGTTCACTTTTTCTAAGTGACCTCAAGTATTGTGAACAATATTACTGACATAATTGTGTTCACTTACTTACTGTATTATAATAAGCAAACAATAATGTGTTACTAAAAACCATAATTATCTCAAGCCTTTAGAACCCATATGTGTGATTTACTGAAGAGATTACATACTAGGCTATGTAATTCAAATATTACACAAAAGTTTAATTTGTGATGAACTAGAAACAGTGGGCCAGATTCACAGAGATCTGCGGTGGCGTAACGTATCGTCTTTACGTTACACCGCCGCAAGTTTTCAGCGCAAGTGCCTGATTCACCAAGCACTTGCGTGTAAACTTACGGCGGTGTAACTTAAAGCCGTCCGGCGCAAGCCCGCCTAATTCAAATGGGGCGTGTGTCATTTAAATTAGGCGCGCTCCCGCGCAAAATTACGGCGCCCCTACGTATTTTTTAAACGGCGACGTGCGTTACGTCGTTTCGTATTCCCGGACGTCTTACGCAAAAAAAAAAATTAGGAATGACGGCCATACATTAACATGGCTTTTCTAAATTTAAGCCATGAAAAAGCAGGCTTATGTTTGCGACGGGAAAAACCGACTAGCGACGACGTAAGAGAATGCGACGAACGTGTGTACCTTCGCAGATCGACGTAAACAGCTAATTTGCATACCCGACGCTGGAAAACGACGCAAACTCCACCCAGCGGCCGCCGGAAAATTACACCTACGATCCGAAGGCGTACTAAGCCAAAAGCCGTCGTATCTTTTTTGTGAATTACAAATAAAGATACGACGCGGCAAATTTGAAAGTACGCCGGAGTATCAGTAGATACTCCGGCGTACTTTTTCTGTGAATCTGGCCCAGTGTTTTATAAAGGTCCAATTTTAAATATTTTTCTAAACAAATACATAAATACTGTATATATAATACATAAAGAGGGCTTTGGGTTTCAACTAAGAGAACAGCCAGCAGTCCAAGGGACATTTCATATCTGAAGTACTGTCCCTTGTGTTTTTTCATATTTAACTAAACATAAACTTTAAATTCTTGACAGTTGACAGCAGCAAGTGTGTCAAGGGATGTTGATATCTCTCTATACCTGGACACTGTACTTACTATTTCTAAAGTGGCATTGTCCATGCTTAATATAATAAAAAAAAAAGTAACATTACCTCTTGCTGCCCAGGACAATTATGACATTTCTCGCATACATGTAAAAATCAGCATTTTGTTTGCTAGACTACCAAACTATATATTTTCTGAGGCAAAGGCCCTAGACAATAAAATTGTGCTATTTGCACTTTTTTTTTGTCACACGAAATGTGCGCAACAGATTTTAAAATGCTAATTTTCAGGTAAGAATTTTTTTTTATGAACTTTAGTGCACACAAACACAAGACAATACACGATTTTTCTGGAAAACAAATAGGATGATGTTATAAAAAATAAAAAGCCGCGCCAAACACTTGTACCAATAGGTCAGTGTAAAATAATTTGGGGGTAAGCCCAAAAGGAATGTCTTGATACTCCAAAGTTATTTATAGGGTTAGATGTTGTATAGGATGCAGTTGGGGACTCCATACGCTGGTGTATTGGGAAAAAATGGTTGAACAAAACGCCAAATCACCAGGTGACATGCATACAGTTGGTGTCAGCCCTCCACCGCAAACACAAACCGCTTACCAGATGGCAAGCTCTCCACACAGTTGGCTATAGCCCAGCCACGGCCTTTGTATCCCCGGACTATTGGTTGGAACACTCGTCTCACACACAGCTGAGCTCACTCCAGGACCCGAGACTTAAACTCTTAAACCTGGTACTGCAATCCAGCCACGGACATGGTTCACCACCGGACCCAGGACAGCCAAAGTACTCCCAATGCATAGATCGGAGGATAAAATAAGGACGCAATAGCGTAATACCGTAGGATAGACAATTTAATAAAAAAACAGTAATGTACTTACAAAAAAGCAGAAGTTAAAACAGCATATAGCAGAAATTTCAAAAGCCGGCCGGCTTGAAGGAGCCCTCCTCCTTGGCGTGGTGACGTCACTGACGCAGCCTCCCAGACGCATTTCGTCACTAGTCGGACGTTCTCATTTTTTTGCTTTCCATTTACAGGATGATGTTATGTTGAGTAAATAGATACCTAACAAGTCACACTTTAAAATTGCGCACACCCATGGAATGGTGACAAACTACGGTACATGAAGTTATCCATAGGCAATGCTTTAACCACTTCAATACTGGTCATTTTAACCCCCTCCTGTCCAGGCCAATTTTCAGCTTTCAGTGCTGTCACACTTTCAATGGCAATTGCATGGTCATACAACACTGTGCCCAAATTAAATCGTTATATTTTTTTTTTGAAAAAGATAGAGCTTTCTTTTGGTAGAATTTAATCACCACTGGGGTTTTTATTTTTTGCTAAACAAACAAAAAGAAAGAAAATGTTGAGAATTTTTTTGCTGTAGTTTCTGTTATAAAATGTTGCAAATACATAATTTTTCTTCTTCACTGATGTGTGCTGATGAGACTGCACTGATGGGCACATATGAAGCATGCACTGATGGGCAATGGTGAAGCTGAACAGATATTCACTGATGTGCACTTATGGGCACCGATGAAGCTGCACTGATAGGCACTGATGGGCACAGATGGGGTGGCACTAATTAGAACTGATAGGGTTGCACTGATGAGGCAGCACTGATAGACAGCACTAATAGGCACTGATAAGCTACACTGATGGGCCCTGATTGGAAATGATGGGGCTGCACTGATCATCAGGACACTGATGATCAGTGCCCTGATAATCAATGTACATGTGCCCTGTCAGACTTGCTGGACTGTCCGCAGGCTGTGACAGTGCGTGAATAGAATGGAAAGCTGATAAATGGCAGTTTGTTTACATGTGATTAACTGTGATTGGATACAGCTGATCACATGATAAAGGGCTGCTCTGGCCCCTTATCATGATCTGTGATCAGCTGTGTCCAAAGGACACAGCGGTCACAGAGCCTGCCTGATGCACACCCCGGGGGCATGCGGGAGGCGTGTTCTGAGAGGACACTCTGTAGCCACGCTGTAGCCATCTTATGGCTATGTCGCGGTATTGAAGTGGTTAAAGGCCTTTCCAGGGTACCAGTTTAGAATTAAACATGAGGTCTGGTACTAGAATTA
The DNA here is from genome assembly GCF_905171775.1 of Rana temporaria. NCBI lineage: Eukaryota > Metazoa > Chordata > Amphibia > Anura > Ranidae > Rana > Rana temporaria. Next base: position 351,138,551 of record NC_053489.1, on the reverse strand, counting down.
TTGCTCCCACTGATGTTTGCAGCAATACTTCACCTGTGTGATGCATTCACTGTTTACATACTGTATGCTTTTTTTTTTTTTTACTTTAACACCACCTCCAGCTAAATCTTGAACAAAGTTGAAAAGAGGTGAAACCTCAGAAAGGCAGTCCAATGGCCAACTTAAAGGGTTTGTAACCCTACGTTATGATTTTCTGTCAGCCCCCCTTTTTTAAGCGGTCATCCTGCAGTGAGTAATTGTTTGTTAAAATTGAAGCCTCTAAATACCTTTTTGTGAAGTATCTTCAGGCTGTTCACGTGACTGCCGGCCACTCTAATACTGTGATTTAAGGCTATAACAGGAGGAGCCAAGCTCTCCCTCTAACATCAGTCAGGAGTCACGTGTCCTGGCTGCTCGGCTCCTCCCACTGTAGCCCTGGATTATCAAAGCGTCCTGTAGTCATGTGACCAGCCTGAAGATAATTTACAAAAAGATATTTAGAGGCAGGATGGTGGAAGCTTAAAAGAGAGTGGCTGGCAGCGACTTTATTTTAAATTTTAGTATGTTACTAACAGCAGCGGGGGGACGGAGACAGAGACACAGACTCTCCAGCTGACAGGCAGGGAGGGGAGGGGGGGAGAGGACAGAGGAGCACAGAGGAGAGTTGCAGATAGCTGCAGATGACAGAGGAACATAAACTGGCCTCAGTGTCAGGGTTCAGCAGCCATGATAAACCATGGTCAGTTTACAGGGGGGGCAGAAACTGGCAGGATCAGCCAGGTTTTTTACAGCTTCCAAAGGGGCAGGTTATACAGCACATGTACTGTGCTGTTTAACCTGCTATATTGGGAACAGGATATCTTTTTTTTTAGGTTTACAAACACTTTAAGTAGCATACAGAGCAGGCTGACAACACTACTACAGTGGCTTAGCATTGTCAGTCTGAAACAGGTAGTGCTGTTACTGGCAGGAATGTCAAGTAAGACCCTTTGCCAAAGATTCACAATAAATAATTTGCTTAAGAAAACTGTATATAGTGGGGCATATAGTTAAACATACTGAAAAATAGATTTAGTGTTTTCATACACGTTTACTACAACTGAATAACATTCAGTTTGCTATACCACTACGTATCATAACATATCACCAATGTAATTTCTTATCCTATAAAATACTGTGTTGACATTTTTTAGCCTTTGTTGGATCTCGCTGCTTCTGATCTCCTGCAGCCACTTCCTGTCTATAACTCTACATGCACTCACTCCAGCAACTGCTTCATAACTTTCTCATGGTGGGATTCTTGATAGCGATAACAGTGGGACATGCATGCACAACAAGCATTGGCACAGCCTCTGTTGATCTCTACAGGAAGCCTGTATGGCAAAGTGACAATGCAGGTGAACAAGTCGGAGACAGTGACAAAGTGTTGTCACCTTACAATAGGAAGTGTGTAAACAAGGACATTCATGGTAGGATCACCAGCTTGTTTTCATGAAAGAAGGAGGTTTAAAAATATTGAACATGACTTTTGAAATTATTTTAACATGTTAAAAAGGGATATAAGGGATTTTAGTGATTGTGTTTACATGCATTTTTGTAGGTTAATTGATTCCTAATATTTTAAAGGAATTATTTGATTATTATATACATCATCTCTTTAAGTATGAGTTATTTGTAATTATTTTAAATTGATTCTTTAATTATTATATGACTCATCTATTTTAATGTGTTCTGTGTTTAGTGAGTTAGCCATTTTTCTACACCAATTTAATTTACACCAAATAATGTTTTTTTTTTCATAGCCTTTTCAATCATTAAATGTAAAAATCATGAAATGCAAGGTTGAAATATATCCATGACAACTGCATGCTGATGATAGTCTCACTTTTTACAGTGTCTACTGATGTCTTTGACATTTTGATCTGCTTGCTGTTTTTGCATGATCTGCATCACATATGCCCCCTAGGGGCACTACTGTGCAACAGATTTTTTTAAGACATCATGAAAACATCATATAAAGCCTCGTACACACGGCCGAGGAACTCGACGTGCCAAACACATCGAGTTCCTCGGCCAGTTCTGCACTGAAGCCGCCGAGGAGCTCGGCGGGACGAGTTCTCCCATAGAACAACGAGGAAATAGAGAACATGTTCTCTATTTCCTCGCCGAGCTCCTCGTCGGCTTCCTCGGCCGAAAGTGTACACACGGCCAGTTTCCTCGGCAGAATTCAGCCAGAAACTCGGTCGGAAGCTGAATTCTGCCGAGGAAACTGGTCGTGTGTACGAGGCCTAAGACTTGGGAGAATAGTTAAAAAAATAAGCTAAACCCATATTTAAAGAAAAAAAAATCTGCAATAAGCCAAGAAGAAGTTCACTATAAGTTTATATATTAACTATATAATGGTGACTCAGTCCTTGCATTTTTTTATTTTGAAAATGATTCTTATTATTTTTCAATTAAACAATACAACACAGAGACTGCATGTCAAAGAAAAAAAAAACATAACTACATACAGCCGATAATATGCAAGCAAAACAAACAAAACAATATAATTTGTACAGTTAGGAACTGTGATTTATAAGCGTTTTAATTTATAAAAATGTGCTGGCATTGCAATCATGCAGCAGCAGAAAATAAGCATTTTTGTTACCTTTTGTTTTAAGCGATACTCCAAGCAAAACAAATTGTTTATTTGTGAGAATTTTACTGCAGCGCCCCCGTTGGTGAGATTTCCACTTTTTTTGTTGTGTCTGAAGCCCCGTACACACGACCAGTTTCCTCGGCAGAATTCAGCTTCCGACCGAGTTTCTGGCTGAATTCTGCCGAGAAACCCGGACGTGTGTACAATTTCGCCGAGAAAGCCGACGAGGACCTCGGCGAGGAAATAGAGAACATGTTCTCTATTTCCTCGTTGTTCTATGGGAGCTCTCGGCCCGCCGAGCTCCTCGGCGGCTTCAGGGCTGAACTGGCCGAGGAACTCGATGTGTTTGGCACGTCGAGTTCCTCGGCCGTGTGTACGGGGCCTGAGACAGGAAGTGGGAAATTTTCCCAATTTCTCAGCAGGGACATCAATAAAAACCGAATTGCTTCTATGTTTTATTCATAATTGTACTATACATTAACTGAATTAGATGCGTTCAACTTCAATAAATACAGCTAAATGAACTGTAACTATAATAGTTATATCTCACTTGCTCCTTTATTATGATACTCTAAATTGTTATGATTGTTACATTTTAGTGTAGTAAGAAAAAGTTAGATTGCTTATCTCTCTTTATTGAAAAGTATCCTGAAAAATAGAATTTTAATATGTATTAGATTAATTATCTAATATTACTGATGGATACAGTAGATCCAAATTATTCAGGACTGCACTTCTGGCCAGCAATTTTCTTCTTCTGGTACTCTTCCCTCTTAAGCCTCGTACACACGACCGAGAAACTCGACGGGCGAAACACATCGTTTTGCTCCTCGAGTTCCTTGTTAGGCTGTCGAGGATCTCGGCGAGCCAAATTTCTCCATTTCCGTCGAGGAAAAAGAAGACATGCTCTCTTTTTGGCTCGACGAGATCCTCGACAGTTTCCTCGTCGAAAAGTGTACACATGACCGGTTTCCTCAGCAAAAAAAAAAAAACAACGGCAAGTTTCTTGCTAGTTTTTGCCGAGAAACTCGGTCGTGTGTACGAGGCCTTACTTTGAACTTGAGTAAATACATTGCATTGAAACAGTACACAGGTTAGTGATTATCTGATAATGTTGGCTGACCAGCCAGTTACATGGATCTGGTTGCTTCACACTTGACATTTGACACACCGTCACAGCACCAACACAGCATGAACACACACATGCACACATATAGATATGCACATACACATAATTAAAACTGTAGCAAAATTCAGATTGAGAGCATGACTAGATTAGTGTGTGCATGTGTGTGAAAGGTGTGAGGCCTTATCAAGTTACACTTAGAGAGAGAAAGTCTGAAAGGAAACAGCTTCCATTGTTATATAATTGTAAGCCTAAAGTGCTTTGGAAGGCTGCTATGTATTACATGTGTGTTTGTAAAATAAAGGTTTTAAATGCATAGTAAAAAAAAAGGATGGAAAAACATCAGTTTTTGAACTTAGAAACTCAAAAACTGGCACCCAAACACATCTATGACTGGTTCATGCACTCTGCCAATAATTATATTCAGGCAAAACCAGCATATCAGGTTACAGATCCTGCTATTTAACAAAGTATGTATCCACCACTGTACTGGTGTATAGCTGACAACAGTTGAAAAAGCTTGGAACTGATAGATAAACATTACACAGGTGCTTTCAAATAAAGCAATACGTCTTTTTTGTTTTACAAATTACAAAGAAGTGCAATGAAATCCCATAATACAACACCACTTCCTTTAAAAATATAATGTGTAACACTTGTTAATGACAAAAAAACATGGTTCTCACAGGAGATTGCACTGTGATTGGCCAAAGCATGAAGGTCAGGTGCATGCTTTGGGCAATCAGCAGCCGTCAATGCACTGTGAACTCGCACTGCATTATGGGGTGCTCGGCGGTGCTCAAATTTGCCGCGAATGCTCCATATGTTTCATTTGTCTGCGAACAAATGAACACCCGATGTTCGAGTTAAACTTTTGTTTGATTCGAACATCGGGACCATCCCTAATGGGTGCAACCTGGACCCTTAACAGGCCCAGCCATATGGACAAGGTAAGACAGGGTTTCCCTTTAATTTGAACCATTCCTCGCTATACACAACCTGCAGTGCTAAGCAACTAGATCAGGGATATGCAATTAGCGGACCTCCAGCTGTTGCAGAACTACAAGTCCCATTAGGCATAGCAAGACTCTGACAGCCACAAGCATGACACCCAGAGTCAGAGGCATGATGGGACTTGTAGTTTTGCAACAGCTGGAGGTCCGCTAATTGCATATCCCTGGTCTAGATGTTATTCACTCACATTTGTTACTCTCATATATACTTGTCTCTGATGCCTTTGGCACTATACTTAATTTTACATTTCAGGGACTTTTCACATCCGCGCTTTGTCTCAGGATGGTGATGAAGGTTGCAACATGTACTTTATGCCACTTTATACTACAGGAACGTGGTCAGCGTCTGGGTTAAAGCTTTGCTTTGCTGTGTGTGCCATACTAAATTTCTCATATTTAAGTATATGTTACCCCAACATTTCATACTTCTGATATTTGTCAGTGGAACCATGTACTTGTATTAAAAAAAATCCTGTTCTCTTTGTATTGTGTGAAATACTTGGTGATCCTGCCAGTCCCCCTGCTTTCATATTTCAAACTGACCACACCAACGCATGGAAGCACATCCCAGCTTGTTTGCACTCTACTTGGGAGCATAGCCTTCCCTTACACCAGTGGTCAGACTTGTGCTGACACACATGATCAGTGTATTGCAGTTTCTCTGCCTCCTGCTGACATCCCCCCACCCACTGCAGTCTCCACCCCCACCTCTCCAAAACCTATTGTGTAGCTGAGAACAGAGGTGATGTGACCACTTATAAAAAAAGGAAAAATAAAGATATTCTATATTGTATATATTATACACACATATTTTGCCTTGTGTTGCTATTATTTCTATTTTAAATGGGCTAGGTTCACATAAACTTTAAGTCTAAAAATATATAATTATTAGAGGTCTATAATGACTCATGTATTTCTTTAAATTAATTGTAACTGTATTAGTCCAAATACCCATCTTTTGCTTTTTTCAAGTAATTCATTTGATTTTGGTGACATTTTGTTGGCAATAGCATTCCCTCTGCAAGATAAGGAGTCCAGCATGTGTTGACTGCCTTTTGCCACTTGATGGCACTCAATTGTTGTATGACTGAACCTTTCCAACTATGGCACAATTCCACCTCAATCAATAAATGCAAAGAAATGTGATATATTTATACATAAGCAAAACAATCTGGTCTATTATAATTTTTAAGGAAATAAGATAACAAGTCAGACCTTGTTTCCTTATTTACAAGTCATGTTTGGAATAAAGCTTACATTTGACTGGTTATTATGAGCAGTAACTAAAAAGTTATTGTCCATTTGTTTTAAAGGATGAGGACTGATTGTACATCACATATCCTAATTTAATCCTATCATTTAAGGGCCCCTGTATGAAGATGTAATTAAAAAAATATATAGTAATATGCAAAGAATAAGCTACTTTGATTTCTGCCATAAAAATCCCTGTTTGCCAACTACGTATCTACTCATTTTTTTACAGTAATTGTAAGTGCTTTTTTTTTTTATATAACAAACAGGTTTATACTAACCTGCTGTGTGCATTTGCTCCTCCGGGCACTCCTGGCTCCTCCTCTTTGGTAAGTGCCCCCATATAAAAATCCGCCCATGCAGGCATTCATATGGGCCCACTCCCGAGCCCCACTGTCTGCATCTATAGACGCAGACAGTGGGACTTGCTCCCTCGTCACTGACTTTGATTGGTGATACTGTTACCCAAACATTGTTTTCCTTAATGCATTCCTTGCATTAAGGGAAACAATGTTTAGGCTTTATAACCACTTTAAATAAACACCACTACAATGATGAACATTTCAACATATGCAAATAGATTAATAGTGACTCCTGTCAATATTGCACTATAATTTGTCACAAGATATGTTCTTTATGCATATAAGGGAAGTTTAAAGAGTTATATGGCCAAAGCATACATTTTCAATTTATAACACTGGCATTGTAATAATAATAATACAAACAATAGTTATCATTGACAATCCAATGTAAGCTAACTTGAAAAATCTCCTTTCAATATGTGAGTTCTGTCTGTCTGCCCATCTCTTTCCACAACTTTCTGGATTCCCTGTATGCTTTGCAGCTTCTCCTCTGCTCTTTAATTTCAGTTTCTAAGGACTATACATCCCATGGTAACTTGCTGCTTGCAAACAGCGATTCCTGTATTGACTTCAACTCTGAACTGACTCTGCCTCCTGAAACTCCTCCACTCAGCACCTCTGTAGTTCACAAGGCAGGCTCTGTGAAATGTGTGACACAGCAATGCCATATTCACAGAATATATATGTCATAGAATTCAAGGAGGAAATAATGTGTGGGGATCTTCACAAAGTAAGTTTACAAACTTCAAGACTGTTCAGATTATTATGAGTAGGCTGGAAATAATTGAAAATACTAAAAATTTTAATATGATGAAGACATTAATATATTGTTTAAAATTATTACTATAGATATGCTTTAAAGTAAACAGGTGATTTACTAAAGGAGTAGTTTTGACCCTGGCCTGCACGCATTTCAAACACTTGATCAGGTTATGGTAAATAAATGAATAAATAAATAAGTTAGCCCCAGTGTCTTTGTAACAACATCTTCACTGTTAGGAAAATAGGATATTACAAACCAATGACATCAGATCACACTCAGCTTTATTAGACCCTGACAAAGCACACAAGAACCACCTAGAACCACCCTCCCCCCAGTGTTGCCAACCGTACGTCTATTCACGGACAGCTCGTAAATTTAACCCATTTTCGGGCTGTCCGTTATGGGCATCGGGTGCCTGTAAAAAAGATGGCCGCGAGCCGACAATGCAACTGCGCATGCGCCGTTCCGAAGCCGGCTGGGTTCAGGAAAGCTTGTATGCGTTCGGCCGGGCGGCGCATGCACAGTAACGTAATGTTGCCGCTCGGCGACATTTTTGAATAGATCGAGACTCGGCACTTGGGACACTATGGCGGTCGCTGCTATTCGGTGGCTCATGCAGTGCACTTGAGGACTCGGCCGAGCATGGGTGAGGAGGAGGAGGAGGAGAGTACAACTGGGGGGATATCAAGTGAGAGGAGGACATCACTGGGAGCCTGGAGGGTGAAGCTGTGCCACTGGCATGCAGGGGAGGGACAGAGACTGATGTGCTCTGTCCATCATCATATCTCCACATCATCAGTATGCACTGTCCTCCTCCTGTGCCCCTTTCACCTCTCCACAGGTCAGATCTGCCCTGACCTGTGGAGAGGTGAAAGGGGCACAGGAGGAGGACACAGCATACTGATGATATGGAGAAGTAATATGATGGTGGACAGAAGAAGGAGGCTACTGTGAGGGGATGAGGAGGACACCATTATATTTGCAGCCTCTGTCCCCCTCCTGTGTCATGTCCGCAGCCTCTGTCCCCCTCCTGTGTCATGTCCGCAGCCTCTGTCCCCCTCCTGTGTCAAGTCCCCAGCCTCTGTCCCCTTCCTGTGTCATGTCTGCAGCCTCTGTCCCCCTCCTGTGTCATGTCCGCAGCCTCTGTCGCCTTCCTGTGTCATGTCCCAGCCTCTGTCCCCCTCCTGTGTCATGTCCGCAGCCTCTGTCCCCCTCCTGTGTCCTGTCCGCAGCCTCTGTCCCCCTCCTGTGTCATGTCCGCAGCCTCTGTCCCCCTCCTGTGTCAAGTCCGCAGCCTCTGTCCCCTTCCTGTGTCATGTCCGCAGCCTCTGTCGCCTTCCTGTGTCATGTCCGCAGCCTCTGTCCCCCTCCTGTGTCATGTCCGCAGCCTCTGTCCCCATCCTGCAGTATGTCCGCAACCTCTGTACCCCTCCTGCAGTATATCAACAGCCTCTGACCATATCATGTCTGCAGTCTCTGAGGGGATCCTAGAAAGGAGTCAAAAGTGGGAGCCCCGGGATGGGGGTTACAGGAAGAATCAGACGTGTGGACTGTGGAGAGGAGATCAGAGCCGCCAAGCTGGAGCCGTCAGACTGAGCCCACGCACGGTGCACCTAAGAGGAGGTCAGTGACAGTCCTGCCAGGCCAGTCTGAGGGGGGGTCACTGATCTAAGGAGGAGAGTGAATACAATAATGCAAGGGGGCACTGATATAAAGGTTCCCCCCTATATTAGTAACCCTCCCTTACCTTAATGTATTCACTCTGCGGAAGGTGGTCTCTATTCACCAGAGCCCCTCTCCCCACATCAGAGTTCACCTTACATCATGATCTGCAGCGTTCACCTTTACATAAGAGTTCCCTTGCACTGTAAGGGGGCATCCTGCAGACTCTGATGTAAGAGGGAACTCTGTGCTGGCTGGGTTAAGCAGCCCAACCTTCATGTAAATTGAGAAATATGTTTTTTTACTTTTGTTTAACTTAAACACATTGATAATAGCATTAGATATGTGTTTATAGTTCAAATATTGATATTTGCACTGTTTAGCACTAAAAACAGTAATTTTAGGTAATTTTTTGCAGTGCCAGTAAAAAATGTGGATCTGCCAGTAAATTTCATGCTTTTTTGCCAGTAAACAATTGGTGCCGTTTGTAAATTTTGTCATTCTGACAGTAAATTTCACTTCGGGGGGTTGGCAACACTGCCTCCCCCTAACATGTTTCCCTAATATGGGCTTGAGTGAAATGAGTTCATAGGGCGCTGGGCTGCCTTTGGTTGACACCTAGACTTCCAGATGAGGGGATTTTCATACAACCTTGATGCAGTGGTATCTATTTACATCACCACCTTCACCACTGTTAACATCAGTTTCAGTTTGTTTAGTCCCCTTTCACACTGATGGCGCATTTCAGCTCTAAAAATAGCGCCTTTAAACTGCCTGAAAAGCGCCTCTTATGCCTCCCCAGTGTGAAAGCCCAAGTGCTTTCACACTGGGGCGGTGCGCTTGCAGGACCGAAAAAGTCCTGCAAGCAGCATCTTTGGGGAGGTGCGGGAGTGGTGTATACACCGCTTTTTAACCACCCCTGCCAAAGAAATCAATGGGCAGCGCTGCTGAAGCACCTGCAGAGTGCTCCAGCAGTTTTAACCCTTTCCTCGGCTTCTAGTGGGGTTCAAAGCGCCCGCTAGTGGCCGAAAAGCACCACTATAACAGCTAATTTATTGGTATAAGAAATCCATTATTTTCTATGTATTAGTGAGTTGGGAGGCCCATCAAAGTCAGTGGCAGTGCATCAAAATGTATAAAATATACATTTTAGTGTGTTCGTAACAAGCACTAACAACCCTATCCACTCCAAATTCTAAATTCAAAAATAAAATGCTAAACATGTCAAATCTCATTGAATATCTGTAAAGAGAGCACAAGACTGAATGACAACACCTTCCTACCTTTGTGGTAGTAAGTCTCATCACAGCATGTCGGCTGTTCTGCATATCTAGTGTTATCTTAAAGGGGTTGTAAACTCTCATGTTTTTTCACCTTAATGCATCCTATGTATTAAGGTCAAAAAACTTCTGTCACTGACCGCCCCCCCATCCCCCCCGTTTTACTCAGATGAGTCCTGTAATTCCCACACCGGAGACACCATTTTCCCCTCTGCCTGTTATCTCATCTCTTGATTGGATAGATTGATAGCAGCACCAATGATGCGGGCGCTGGGCCAAGGCTGGCATTCTGCGTCTATGGGTGCAAATGCTAGACTCAGGAGCACGCCCACAAGGTAACCCCCTGAGAGAGCACTTCTCCTAATGGGTTATACGATGCGGGGAGGAGCTACCAGCACCAACAGGGGACCCCAGAAGTCAAGGATCGGGGCATCTCTGTGCAAAATAAACTGCACAGTGGAGGTAAGTATGACATGTTTGTTATTTAAAAAAAAAAAACTAAGCCTTACAATCACTTTAAAGCTAAACTCTGGGCTAAGTAATTATTGTCTAAACACAATAGGCATTTGTACTCTTACTTGAGTCTTGGTGTGCTTTGTGTATTTTTTCCAGATATATATATGAAAAAGCTTGTCTCTGTGCAGGTGGGTCCTGTAACAAAGACCAATCACTGCTGCTCTCTCTACAGAGGCTATGTACAGCATAATGGAGATGTCACTGCTTCTTTTACCTTGGGTTTGCATTGCAAGGGCATTTGTTGCACCAAAAAGTTGATCTGTTGTTACTGTTGAGGAATATATTTAAATTAAGATTCTTGTGTCCAAAGTTCAGCTTTAAAGCTGAAAGCTAAATCTAGTGTAAAGCAATTATACCTTGTGCATCAGACAAAAAAACTGAAATATTTACTGACAATAGTTAGAAATAAAAAAAATATTGGCCTTCTTCTACTGGAATGGGCAATCTCGGGACACAAATTTTAGTTACAAGGCAGATTATATACATGTATGAAGCACTGATAAGTAACTGTAACAACCAACTATTACTTAACACCTATGCTACAATACTTTCTACCTGGCTGTGACAAAACGGCCATCATATTGCCATTGCAGATTAGATTTGTGGACAAGTCTATTTAGCTGTGTTGTATATTTTGTTACTCTCCTGATCCTAGTACTCAACAAGGACTGTCTCCTTGTGGTGCTTCCATCTCTGAGTTAGATCTCTGCTGTACAGCAAACTGGTAAAAAGATAAACTCCGGTATTTACTCTGCTTGCATTAAAAAAGTCAATTTGTTATTTGTAATAATGTAAATTGCCCTTTAACCGTAGGGATGAGGTTTGAGTTTGGGGCATTACAAGGTTCACCCTGAAACTTATCCACGAGAATTCCCCCGATAGCTGATGAAACAACACCCCCTAGTGATTATAACTCCCAACCATCCAGTGACCAGCGCAGTTTTTGTTTACTTTTAACACTTCCTATACAAACAAAATAAAGGTTCAAGACCAAATAATATCTTTTTAAGTCCAAAATATTTTTGCAGTGAAAGTCTGTTTATTTATAATGCATTCCTAAAAGTCTTTAACGTTGAGTACTTTTCATCACATGCCCTTTATGTGGAAAAGGAGGCTTACCAAAACTTATTGACCCCTTATAGAAAGTGAGTCGTAAAGCACTTTTTTAAATGTGATCCAAGTTTCCCTCTTCCGATTAGCGTCTCATTTTTTAACTCAACTTGATCCCAAATTGAAAGATGGCAGTAACCTGGATTACATAAAAACACCATATTGGCGGCTAGCATTTTGTGCTTCAGCAAATGAGTGAACTAAATGGTCTGTTTGCCCACACACTGCAGCAAACCTCTTGCTGTGCAGGAAGTCATTCATTAGTGATAGTACAATAATTAAAGACAGCCTCCTACTTAGGGCTGTGGTGGATAGGATGCCTGTGGCCACCGGAAGCCTAGCAGCCAATAATGCATCCTCGGTCCCAATAATCTAAATTTAAACAGTGGGCCATATTTGGTTGATTACAACAGCCAACTTCCCCCTTTGTTTACATTCCCAGTGTGAATTTCAGCATTGAAGCAACTTTAGGACAAGGTGCTATACAAGGATCATCCTCCTGTCAAGGTACCCTCTTCATGCTGACTGCAGCACGTGCCCAGCTTTCCATGCCCTTTGTTTGACAATCCCTTTGCTAATTTCCTTGAAAATGGGAAAAATATATTTGCAGGACTTTAATAAGGTTCAGGGAATGTTTGCAATTTCTGAATTTGTATTCAATTGTTCATCAATTGTCCCTCAAACCAAATGGGCACATTCAGCTCATCACTACTTAACAAAGTGGTCCTAATGAAAGAACTCAATTTGTCCTTAGGATTTTTCAATAGCTGAAATATGTTTTTTTAGTTGCCTAACAGCAAAATCACAAGGAATAGAGGAACTGTGTCAATGTAACCATAGAAATATTGTCAAGAACAAGGAGCCACTTGGATGCATTTCAATAGACAACTTAAAGGAGTTGTAAAGGAATATTTTTTTTTTTTCTGAAATGACTGTTTACAGGGTATAGATACATAATAGTTAACTGATTCCTTTTAAAATTGATTAAAAATAGATAAAAATCAATCATATAATGTACCTCTAGTTTCGTTTTTGCATCTAGTTTAGTTTTTGCATGTTATCCTGCCTCTGTGCATGTACAGAGCCATAGAGCAGTGATGGTTTGGAAAATGAAACTAGAATCTCCCAGTACTGTGGTCATCAGGAAACAGACAACCAAGGAAGTGTCCAGAACAGAGAAGAATTACAGCAACATCAGAGCAAAAACTAACAATGAGGACATGAAACCAGGATTGCAGTAAGTAAAAAAAAATTCCTTTAGTGTCCCTTTAACTGAAGGTAAAAAAAAAAAATTATAGCTGGTTGCACTTAAAATATATAATTTGAAATGAGCAATTGCTGTACCTCTTCAAACATTACTCTGGTAACTTTAATTATTTGTAGGAAACGGTATTTACATTAAACACAAAGTCAGAACCCTAAATGGGAATCTCCACTGGCTCTGCTCTTATGTGTTTTGTGTGTTGTGTAGATCTCTGTTATTCCCATAAAAGCAATCAGGCTGGGCATGTGAAAAAATGTATTCCCTTCTCTGCTGAGGTGAGCTGAGTAAAAATAATACATTTTTGAGCTGGTGTATAGGCCACCTTCTTTCCAGCTCTGTGGAAGAAAATAAACATGTAATATAGACAGAGAGGGCAGCACTAAATATGGCCAAGTGATGAATTTAATTACACCGTATATCACTCATCGTTGTTAGTAGATGAACCAGGAACCATATTAAGCATTTAAAAAAAAAAAAGAATAAAAAACAACCTAATGAGAGTATGCAAGATTCCCAAAGAACCCTTATCCCTACCAATGGACATTATACAGAAATTACATCCCATAATACCCAGAATCTCTGAGTTTGAAAAATGCCATGAAGAGATTACAATGTACGTCTTGTATTTATTGTATTTAATTATTCATATATACTATAATTTGATTTCAGATTATTTATTGCTATTATTTTGTTTTACTTTGAATCAGGACTATTTTTGCAAGTACTTAACCAGAAGTAATCTATGTAACTTACAATGGGAATAGTTATACCCATTTAGTGATATGCATAATTGTGAATAACAGGTTGTAAATATTCTAACATACCAGAAGGCTCAATGATTAATCTAGAAGCTGGCAATACAGCTTGAATGGCCTACTATTTTACCCAATATCTTTCTATCTTTCTATCTATCTATCTATCTATCTATCTATCTATCTATCTATCTATCTATCTATCTATTTATTGCCTAGTATTTTTTTAAATAGAACATACTACCAAGTCAAGAAAATTAGACAGAGAGAGAAACATCAAGACTGTACAATGCTGAGCAGAAAATTGAGGTCTACTCAAGACTTAACTCCACCTTTCAGAAAATCAGTCAGTACACCCAATGATCTTGGAATGTTTTGCGCATACACATCTTAGCTTTTATTTCATAAGGCAAAGAGCAATATGCAAAGTGCGGTTACCCAGCAACCAATCAGCAATATTTTTGATACTCAGACTGATCTAAACCAAAGATAAAACCTGATTGGTTACCATGGGTTACTGTACACCATTGGTCTTTACATCACCTTGGTAATAGGACGACCGTAGCCAGATAGAGTTTAGAACTGGCTAAAAAAACATACATTATATATACCTTTTATGAACAAGCACTGTATCAGAAATATCATCATTGACAATGGCTAACAACCATCGCTTGAGGATTGTAAAGGTGATATTCCATCCATAGTACGTGAACATATGATATGACTGTTGGTAACTGAATTCCTCTAACGTATTTTCTTATCTACTAATGAAGGCAGCATGTTGCAAACATGATTATTTTGGTAATTAACACACTGTAACCCCCCCCCCCCCCACCACCACCACAAACACACACACCACCCCTACCTTTCATCTTTCTTGAACAGAACCGTTTTAGATGTGTAACAGAAATGGGGAATCCAGTGAATGAAAAAATATTAGGTGGAACAAGGGTGGCCATTTTAAAAAAGTAAAAACACACCTTCCACCGTTTCTATACGCTAAACCAGTAAACAGACACACACAAACAATCATTTGTATCTAATTTTTGTACATAATGTGTGTTTGTGTATGTATATATATATTTATATCTATATTCAATAGAAGGCCTATCTATGATGTGTAGTATCATGTACGCTAAGGTTTTAGAAAAGCAAATTAGAGCTGACGTTTCCTTAAAATCATGGGATTTGATGAACCGTTGTTGGAAAATTAGCATTTTGCCGCAAAGCAGTTCATCTTAACTCGCAGGATTAATTGTAGGCAGAATGAACAAGAATATGGCGACAAAAAAAACAGTCAAAAACATTCCCATGTATACACGTGGATGTTTCAAGGAAACTGTAGTCAATTTAATACCATGCATATGCTTCCTATAGGATATTCATACTCCTCTACTGTCCTTACAACATAGATGAATGGATATACAATAATTCTATTGTACGTATAATAATATAGCTGGTAAAGATAGTTGTGTGTCTAAGTGCCTATATTGCAGTTGAATATGTCAATTAAAGTCACTTACTCTCTTAATGCTATCAGCCTAAACTATATGCCATTACAACAAGAAATTATCAAAAGGAAATATATAAAGAAACATTTTTTGGTAAAATTATGTCCACCTCTGTGATCATACAATACACTGTATACATAGGCATGTCTTGTGGATATACCAACTAAAATATATTGGATACTACACTATAATATGAATACAGAAACAAATGAGTGTTCCATAAATGTGCAAGTCAGCAATAAGACATACAGGAACAAGAACCACACCTGCACAACATCGAAGAACATCTGAACTCAGAATCAAGCCTTACCGTATGTGGATCAGGAAATGTCCCTGTGCTCTTAACCTAGGAGAAATCAGACCAAATGTAAAACTGTTTGTTAATATAAAATTACAGGGACAACTATAGAAAAATTAATCATTAATAGTATAACACATTAAAATCCACCAAACACACCAACACATTTGTCTATTACTATATCTGAAAATCGTATTAAATAAACATTCCATTGATAAGCAAAACATGCTACATTAATGCGTGAATGTAGCAGGGATGTTTTTTCTGATCCTCAAACGTATACAATTGTTTTTTTAAGTAGTGATGTGGATAATTTCATTTCCCCAACACTGCATGCATTATTTAGGCCCTATAAATTGTCACATACTTTTCATCCTTCTGTAGTATAACAGCTGAAACGTGCTACATTATCTATATATCTAGATCTAACAATTTTCTAATGCCTTATCTCTTTAATTGCGTTGGTATGTATTTATAAATAGAAGGGTAAGGTGTGTGAGATTATATATAAAAAATCATAAAATCATATGTTCACTTACTGTATGTTATTATGCTAAATAAAATATTAAAGAAGAAGTAGTGGCTTTTACTAATATGCCTTTTGAATGTAATTACTTAAGTCATTTTGCTTAGTCACATTTGCAAACTCTTTATGTAGCAGATGGTTAACTGAATATTTACCTGCTTCTTCAAAAAATGATGTATATAAATGTGCATTTAAATAGAAGTAAATCTTAAAGCGCAAAAACCCTTTGATATAATAAATGTAAATAAAAGCTGTACTTACTGCAGACACCCAATTAAGTAAATTCAGAGATTATAAATAAGTGTTATTGTTAGGCTTTAAAAAGTTAAGTCTAAAAAACACATCCTTTGTTTTCCCTGTTTTAAGCAAGGCCTCATTAATTAATTTCACACTGTAGGTTCTTCGTTTTTTTTTTCCCACAGACCAAAAAAAAAAAAAAAATCAGCCTAAATAGAGAGGGGGATTCAAAATCAAGTTCAGTTTGTCCAATTAGCATGACAATGATGTCTGAGGGGTGAGAGGTCTCTTGAGGCAGAGGGTCTGCAATGAATAGGCTGGACTCTACGGTACTCAGGGCATTTTCCCAGGCTTCACAACAATCCCACAACTGTTTGTCTTGCATTGTAAACGTTTTATTATGAAGTTTGTCTTCCAATAATGGGAAGAATGGATCATTAGTGTAGAGGCAAGACCCCAAAAATAAACAGTGGGTGGAAACATATAGTCAGTGCAAGGCGACAAGATAGTAAAAAAATATATACTTTTGCGTGTGTATACATGTGTGTGTGTGTATATATATATATATATATATATATATATATATTTATAAAATTAGTTGCATTAATTCATTGCATTAATCCAGATTAACTAAAGGAGAAATTTGGGTATTTTAGTTGAACAGAAGCTAAGGTGAAAATTACACCTAGCTCCAAAAACAAGTTAGATAGGAAGGCAAATAAAAAAAAAAGGACATATATTCTAACACTTACTTGCAAACACAGGCTTCAAGGTGCTATCATTTGTTGTTGTGGATAAGGACCATTAAAAAAATATCAGCAGAAAACGATTTCTTGGAAGATGATAAAAGTCCAAGCACATGCTTGTCTGTGTGTTCCAGGCTTAGACATATCCTTTGTATAGGCTGGAGATGAGTGAGCTGGTACCCAGTCTGGTACATAGGGAGAATCTCTGAGGGGGGAGGGAGACAGGCCCCTCTGTTAACTTAGTTGTAATAATTTGATGTCTTGCACTTATTTTCTCACGGTTCACACAAGAGATGTCTGGGATTCAATCGTGCCGGTCAGATTCAGTCCAAGCTGTTGCAGACGTGTGTAGAAATCCTAAGAGAGGTTCCCATTCATTGTCCAGAGTGCATTGATATCTATTGTGTGGGCTCTGCATGATCTATTTTGCTTTTTATTCACGCCTTTTAGTTACCCCCCACTCAACAGCATAAGAATAACTTATGAGATCCCATTTAACTCCGGGAGACAGAACGAGAGCGCAATAACAATATTAGCAGTAGCTGTAGCAGCCACGAACATCTAAGAACATCCATTAAACTTGGAGATAGTGTGGACTTCAGCAGCGCAGATACAAGTTCCTCCTTCATTTTACCACTCATCCTCTGTTATGGAGTGGCTTATAAAAAAGAAGATGCTCTGAGAAAAAACAACCGATCCTACAAATTCCAGTCTGGCATTATTTCAAGCTGGATGAAGGCGAAAACAGCAGAACAGAAGGAGTGCTTGTGGTATTGGCAAGAATGACCTGCATCCATAAGGAATTAGATGAGATCTTAGCAGAGGATGCTGTGACCCTCCTCGAGGTCTATCTCCAGGGTCAGATAGTTCTGCTCCATGGCTCCTGTTCAGAGAAGACAGTTGTAAGATAAAAGTCCAGAGGAGAAGACCAAGGTGCTGAGGAAGCAGGTGTTGTCAGATGTTGGGAATAAAGTGAGATGTTGCCAATGCAGTCAGATGTCATGTTACAAAGGCGAGATGCAAGGTGTGTAAGAAGGTGCTGTGAATGCAGAGAAACAGAGCAGTAAGGTGCTGTGGGGTACTGGAATTCTTGTGACATGTTGGGATTGCACAGTGCAGTGTGTGCGGTGGGGGTGGGGCAGTGAGATGCTGAGATTGCATTGAGGATATAGGTGAGGTGTTGGAAGAGTACTGACAGGTCAAAAATGAAGCAATGACTTGAGAGTGCTTTAAGATGTTGGTAGTAAAATGCTGACAGTGCATGGCCATGACAAAACAGAGAATTATGTAAATATTGTGAGAGAGAATCCAGCACTGCATAGGGATAGGGAAATACAAGAGGGCTGTCAACATCATTGTTTGGGGTAGTAAGAATGGTCTGGAAGAGCTGTCAGACATAGACCGAGCAGAGATGAATGAGTTAGCTCATTTGCATGCCATGAGTTTGGTGCTGGCAGTATACCAGGAGAAAAGCATTACATGTGCAGCGAGGACCATGCAGTTCCTAATTCTCTTCTAGGGCATCGTGTGCTAGAATAATCGGGAAATGGAAGTGCTATTGGCAGTGTGGTAAATGCAGTGAGCTGCGTGTTGGTGTGTGGTGTGCAGTGATGGCTGTGTGTAAAATGCGGTCTGAGAGATGTTGACATAGATAAGAATGGAGTACGTAAATGTAGAGAAAAGATGCTATGTATGAGGGATGCTCGATGAATGTACGATGCGGTGAAAAGGATGCTGGCGTTGAATGAGATGCTGTCTAAGCAATGGGGTTCTGCACGATGCTGCCAGTTCGATAGGATGCTGGAGGACGCGAGCAGTGGACTGACAGCTCATCCACACAGGAGATCTACAAGCTGAGTCCTATTAACCCTCTCCCACCCACATGTACCACCCCCCCAAGCCCTGGAAGGGCAGGCTTCTTGACTCCCTGCCCTTTAGCCAGTCTCCCTATACGAACTCCCAAAGCCAGCTCTCCATACCTCACTGGGATAATCTGCACATCCATTTTGGAAAGTTTCTCCTACTTGCCTACACGCAGTGCTGCGTCCTGACGTCAAACCCCAGGATAGGTCAGCTGGATACACATTTTAATGCATTTTACTTCTCACAGGGAGGTGGCATCCTCATTAACCTGTCCACTGTGTGTATTTAACTGGAAAGAGGATAAATTGGGATTTATAGAGATATATTCCAAGTCTTGGTACACTAGTGTTCTGCTGAACGTGTTAAACATTCCCATTTTTTTTTGTTTTGCTTTGTGTGGACATTAATTCCAGATCACCCGCCATATAGTGGCAATAATCTTAAAAAAAGTAAAAAAAATGTGTATATATATATATATATATATATATATATATATATATACACAGAGAGAGAGACATCGATCTATCTATCTATAATATATATATATATATATATATATATATATATATATAGATAGATAGATAGATAGATAGATAGATAGATAGATAGATAGATAGATAGATAGATAGATATAGATAGATAGATATATCTATATATAGATAGATATATCTATCTATTTACATATAGATATATGTGCCAGCTCCAAATATTGCAGGAAGCACTCACCCAGTAGATGCAGATAATGTAGGTGCACAGAAGATATAGCCAGCCCAGGCTCACATGTTTATAAGAAAACAAAGTCTAAACTGCAGCTCTTTATCCTTTAGTTTTAATCTTCGTAATGCTTTCATTAGTACAATAGTTTCAGATACCACAAGGATCCTTCATCAGGTTTGTATAGATTGGACTTTGCCCCAGATTGGACTTTGTTTATATATATATATATATATATATATATATATATATATATATATATATATATATATATATATATATATATATACATCCCCATATTAATGTCTATATTTAACCCTTTTATTAGTATTATTTATGTAATACATACATTTCATGCATACATTTTTGGCTGGCTGAGCCTCAATTATCTTCTATATTTATAACAAATAACAAATGTTAGCAAAATTTCATCTGATTTTAAGCAATGATAGTAATGGTATTGCTACTTTAGTCAGTAGAATTATGAGGAATTGTAAAATTGTGAATCTGATTCCTCCATAGTATGGATGTCTAGTGTGACATGGACAAATTCATACAGACAGGAGCTGTTTAGATCTATTCAGATACTGAGCTTATACAATCTAAGTAAGGATCCTTTGTGTATCTGTGTCCTCTGTAAGGGTATATTGGCCTTCTAGCTTGCATGTATAGGTTTCTGTTTACCTCTTTGTTGGATATGTAGTGAAAGACCCCACAGAATATGGCACAAAATACCAATGTGGCATCCTCTGTTATATGTAGAATGTTTGGAGTGGTATATTTGTCCATAGATGGCAGCCATGCCATAGAAATATTCATCACTTGTATTTGTGAATATAAACCTAATTGCTTAGGTACAGATTAGGAGAATCTATCTATCTATCTATCTATCTATCTATCTATCTATCTATCTATCTATCTATCTATCTATCTATCTATCTATCTATCTATCTATCTATCTATCGGGCTGTCTTCACAGATTCATGCATTGTTGCAATACCTACTGTTAAACCTATACTTACAAACCTTGTACACTGCATATACTACAGTATGTTGAAATTCTGTATATACCTTTTTTCAGATGTGTCACTTATAAAATCAGAGACTTGCATTAATAAAAAAATAATGAGTGTTACCTGTCAATTGCATTACTTCCTTTTAATTTAGGCTTTGGTTTTGTTAAAATAATAGATTGCTGGCTATTTTATACCACTCATCATCAATTGATAAACATTGCCTGTAATGTATATTTGGTTCATAGGTGCCAGTATGCCAGTCTTCCCTTTGCCCCACAAGTAACCTCTTATTAGTTACATCATCATCTGTACATTACATAGTGATCTAGAGTACAGCTGTTCAATACCTTCAGTTCTCAGATATTCATTTATTTAGTTTCTGAACATGACTATTGTATTAATCGTTAACATATACAATGACATTTAAGAAGGATGATAAAAAATTAATCTTTTTACTATCTTATTACTATTCCATTTCTGTAGATTGGTGTATCTTGTTTTGATTAATTTGGATTAAAGCAATATAAGATCCTAATATGCCATTGTTGGTCAGAACAAAATACCTGTAAAATACTCAGCCAGTATTAAATTAGGTACAGTATTTCCTTTATTCACTGTAAATGACAATTTTTGAGCCTAATTTGTCTTTGACCATTGTCCCCAGCATTACAAACCTGGCACACTGTGCCCCATGTCCAGCCACCTCCCAGTTTGGTGGGGAATGGTTAATCTTGCCAGCTATGACATGCAAATTGTTCAGACTGCTGCCTGTCTGGCTGGCTGCACCACGTGACTTTATTATACAAGGATCACCACCTGATTTGCATAGATATTCTGTACTGTATAAATTATTCAGCAGGATTTGCTAGATTTTCCTCATTAGGGTCCAGGGAGAATTCTGCATAGAGGAGTTAAACTATAATAGTAAAAAATGAAGTGATAACAAAATATCTAATCTCCATATGATACCAAACATATATGGTAAAAAAGCATATTTTAAGTAGAATTAGCACACATACATTAGAAAAACAGCATTATGTGGTGCATATTATTATCAAGCCCTTCTTTATAAAATTAAAACACACTTGCAATTTTAGATGTAATATAGTGTATGCATTACAACTATGTAATTTAAATATAGAAATAAAAATTTAAGGTATTTATATATACCCATTACATGACATATTCTTTCAAGAAATATACTGCAGAGGTTGTATATTAGCTATATATACAGTATTTTCAGATTCCAATACTGGACAGCAGGAAACCTATCACACTCCTAACCTTCAATAAACTTTCAGCCATTATAAGCAATATAACATTTTTATAATTAAAATGCAAAAATTTATGAAGCGTATATTATATGATGAAATGCATGAATACTTTAAAAACTATGAACATGACCTCTAAAAGATGTTATAAGGTTATAGAAGCATCTTATACATACATATTGTACACACACACAGTATATATATATATATATATATATATATATATATATACACACAGACATTACAGGCAATAAGGAATGACAATTTACCTACTAAAAAATAAATCTATACACCTAGCCTGATGAATATAACATATCTCTCTATATATTCCTAAATAACTGGGCAGATGCAATGCCATATATCCGTAACATGAATAAATATGCTGCTTTTAGTTGCTAAATGTTATGTTTTCTATTTTATTTATTTATTTGCAATATTAGGTATTAATGTTGCATTTTGAAATTATTTACTGCTGATTATGAAAATTTTTATGTCATATACATATTGTCATATTCTGATGATGCAGATTTAAAAGGACATGTCTATAGCAGTTTGCAGACTGCTAAGGAGTACTAGTACTTTGCTACAAAGCAAAGTATACCCTTGTCTTTGAATATCTTAATGTGTGCCCATTCTGCCCAATCCATGCAGCTAGTGGGCAGAACACAGGGTATCAGAAAATGCCAGAATTTTTTAATAATCTTCCACCAGACATTTATTCTGAATAAAAAACTGTAAAAGTAAAAGGTTTATACCCTTTTGGTGACTTATTTCAATAAAGTATTTTTAAACATCTGTAAATTCTGATAATTATATTGAACTGTACCAATCTTTGTTTCTTGCAAACCTTACAGCAGGACAGAGATATGCAGATAAATAAGACATCTGGGTGTGTAGATTTAACTATTCATTGGAGAAAACTATTTAAAGTTAGCTTCTTAAGTTTGTAAGGTATCTTTCTCATCAGGTTTGATTAAACTGCTTAGCTGTATGTGTATGGAATACATCAAAGCTGGTTATTTCAATTTAAGTATACAAGTTATCTTGCAGCAACGAGTTTATCATTAATACATCTGTTCACATACCCACATTTTGTTCTTATTTAATTACTTTATACAATTAGTTATTAAAGATATTATCTGACTATATTACATTCTTTTTTGTATTCTAATATTGGATAGCTCTCTGTTATGATATGAAGTCAAACCATTGTTATAGTTAAATACATAAATATTAACAATAACCATTAACCTTTTTTTTTTATTCTGATGTTATTGTGTTTGAATCTATTTAAATATTTTACACAGAATAGTGCTGTTCAGATGCCTATTACAGTTAAAACAACTATTTTGTTAAATTCAGGTAAACATGTGTACACAGGAATGTGATTTTCTAATGGTAAGCTTAAATAGTGATTTTTTTTTATCAAATCTTACCAAACTACCACAATTATACATTTTCCAGCCTTATAATGTATAAACATTTAGTAAGTTTATATTTTTCTAAGAAATATTAACATATATATTATATGCAGGCATTTTGCAAGGCTGAACCCATAATATTTTGTTTATATATGCACAAAGATACACTTGTAAAAAGCATAATGTTGCTATTGTTATTATTTACTAGGATTATTACCAGTAAGCTAACATAACAGTTGCTATTTTTTAATATTGGTAAATGTGATTTTTATATTTGATTGTTATTATTATACATTTTTGAAGGTTAAAAATGTCATGCTTTGCCTTTTGTGAGGTTTTTTAACTATAAACACATATCTATTTTGTCGTTAGGGTTACTTTTTATTTTGGTTATTATTGGTATTATTATTAGTAATACTATTAATATTTTAAAAGCATGATGTTGCTAAGTTCATTGAGATCAGAAGTTATATACCTTTTTGGAATACACATTAACAGAATAACACCATCTATCTTCAAAATACAATGAATTCCTACAGTAAACCCTGTGTCTGTTAATATGAAAATATGTTTTGGGTCTTAAGTCATTTACTAATTAGATAAAATAAATTCTTAGTCTATATATGCACAGTAAATATGATTTTTACATTATCTTTTCTGGTAGACGGAAAGTATGTTTTCCTATATTTTATATGAAAATTACAATGTGCACATAAGAGTACTCCTTAACAATGCCAGTAAAACATATTTTTTTTTCCAATTCTCGTTAACCAGTGAATAATTTTTATGCATAATGCTTTTACATGCTATTACATTGCCATATTACAAATCTTTTTAATTTTTAAGTATGTATAATAATAATAATAATGAATATAATAATAATTGTTAACCTTAATAGCTATGGAGAAAAGTTATTATTCCACCAAAAGATTAAACTATGATAAAAAAAAAGATAAAAAAATAAATGACTATTTACACCGCATTAGGAAATAATACCCAGTAGTCCAATGCTCATAAACAGAATAAGAAAAAACACCTTTTAAATACAATTATTTCAGATATTCTTCCACCAGTAGATGAAACACAAAATTACTATACACACCCACTTAAGAAGTAAAGCATGGCATTGTAATATTCATTACCAGAATAGGAACAAATGCCTTTTAAATATAGACTTTTCCTACAGCAATATCTGTTTCTGTCACCAAGAAAATATGTGTTTTATGTTCTACAGTTAAAAAAACAAATACGGTGACTTGTTTCCTGTAATATTGAAATTCAGTATTTGACTAGAGCTATTCTTTTGATATATTCTGTGAAACTGTTTGGAAACGTACAAAAATAATTTTTTATATTTCCCATATCATTGAGTCTATACTAAAGAGGTTGTAGTTAGCCTGAGCATTGTCCAGTGGAGTTGGGTTATATATAAATCTTTTTATATGTCAAATCTTAATTTCAGTAAACATCTAAAGGTACTCCTTAACAATTCCAATGTACTGTATACATGTTTGTGAACTAATAAGAATAATGCTCTTTGATAAAATATAGACATATATTAAATGTCATTATAACACAGTATACATCTTTATAGTTACCCCAAATGTGTATAATATTAACCACTTGCTTACTGGGCACATATACCCCCCTCCTGCCCTGGTGAAATTTCAGCTTTTGGCACTGCGTCGCTTTAACTAACAATTGCGCGGTCGTGCGACGTGGCTCCCAAACAAAATTGACGTCCTTTTTTCCCCACAAATAGAGCTTTATTTTGGTGGTATTTGATCGCCTGTGCGGTTTTTATTTTTTGCGCTGTAAACAAAAAAGAGCGACAATTTTGAAAAAAATACAATATTTTTTACTTGCTGCTATAATAAATATCCCAATTTAAAAAAAACAAAAACAATTTTTTTTTCTCAGTTTAGGCCGATACGTATTCTTCTACATATTTTTGGTAAAAAAAAAAATCGCAATAAGCGACTGGTTTGCGCAAAAGTTATAGCGCCTACAAAATAAGGGACAGAATTATTATTTTTTATTATTTTTTTTTTACTAGAAATGGCGGCGATCTGCGATTTTTATTGGGACTGCGACGTTATGGCGGACACATCGGACACTTTTGACACATTTTTGGCACCATTCACATTTATATTGCGATCAGTGCTATAAATATGCACTAATTACAGTATAAATGTGACTGGCATTGAAGGGGTTAACACTAGGGGGTGAGGAAGGGGTTAAATGTGTACCCTAATTAGTGTTCTAACTGTGGGGGAAGGGGGGTGACTGGGGGGGGGGGTGACCGATCTGTGTCCCTATGTACAAGGGACACAGATCGGTCTTCTCTCCAGAGACAGCACCGCTGTCTCTGTGTAAAACGGCAATGAGAGATGATCTCATATGTTTACATATGAGATCATCTCTCATTGGCCGCACAGATCGCATCGCAAACGGCCACTCTGATTGGCCGTTCGCGGCGATCTGTGATTGGCTGTGTCCAAGGGACACGGCCAGCACAGAAGTTCCCCGCTGCGTGCTCTGGAGCGCGCGCAGGGAACGCGCAAAGGGGCGGACGTCAATTGACGTCCACTTGGATTTTGGGATTCGCGCTGTAGCCGTCATTTGACTATAGCGCGGGTCCCAAGAGGTTAATAATAGTCCATAATAATAATAATAATAATAATAATAATTATTATAACAGAGTTTTTGTTTTTAAGTTAAAAATAAACACATATATTGCGTATGTTCAGTCCACACACACCTGACCAGAATAAGGCAAAAAAAAAAAAGCTCCATAATATGACTTGGTGTTCTCACCATAGATGCACTAGTCTGGAAAATATCCACACAAAATAAAAAAAACTATAATGTAGCTGATTAAATATCTAAACTAAACACAGGGTAGGGTTTTAAATGACTCCTTTAGTAAATCAGCTTCTTAGTCTTGATACACCCTGGATTTAAATATACCTTGACTAGAGTGTTTTTACCCTATGCACTGTATACTCGAGCAGAGGCTGAAGGTTTGGCTTAAAGAGACCCTGTTGCAATGTTAACAAAATAAATTCATTAACATCCAGATTATGAAGAGATTTTTATACACCTCTGCTTCTCAGGCAGTGTGTTAAATCTTCATTCTTTTGCAGAGCTATGAGTGGTCCTGTTATCCAACATTTGCAGCAGTGTAGGGTAGTGTGGCCCCCCAACAGAGACAGTGGTTTCTCCCTACAGGACACAATGGTGATGACGGGGGCAGCAAGAAGAACAGAGTGCCCAGCAGGGGACATCTGACATAACCGGAAGTGGTGGATACCACCTGTACTCGTAGCTTTGCAGTAAAGTAAACCTTTAACACTGCCCACTGGGTAAGGTGAGCAGTACGTTTTTTGTACAGGGTTGTGCCATTTTTGTTTTTATAACATAGTTACAGGGTCTCTTTAAGACACCCACAGATCTCCAATTTTAGCATGATCAGCTGAGAACTGTCATGTCTGTGGGTAGCATCAGGAAAAGCTAGCTGTTTGTAAGCTAGCCAAGGCTCTAGCTGTACAGTATCTGCCCACTCTACCCAAGAAAATAACAAGCACAATTATATACTGTATGTGTCCGGCTGTAAGCCTCAGACAATTTGTATTGTTTTGATTTCTGAAAGAACCTGCAATGATTGCTTTATCCACAACTCCTGATACATAGCCAGATTCTTCATGTAATTTGAGGATGGTGAATGAATAATAGTATTAGTATGCAACTTTAATAATTTGGGGTACATCAATTATTGTCCCAAACTAGTATTTGTATATATCTTGTAAATGACTTACATATTTGAAAAATCAACACATGATTGCATGCGCTAAAATATATCTTAAATTCCTGCCTGCAGAGAATGATTTATAAAACATGGTGTAACATAATTTTGACAGACAATATTTCATTTATTGGAAATGGCAGTTTTGCTTCTTATGATTATTGTTCATATTTATCAAGCAAGAAGTGTTGAATCCTCCAAAAAAATCATCCTTTGTATCACCCATTGGCTACCATGCCACTTTAGCAGGCACCCACAACCTATAATCTTCAGAAGAAAAAAAAACTGTGTGACATTGAATCTTACTCGGCAAATCTGCACTGTTACCCTAAGGCAGTGCTTCTCAAATAGTGGGGCGCGCCCCCCAGGGGGGGCCCGAGGCTCCATAAAGGGGGGCTCGTTCCGGACCGCGACGATCGCGCCATTTAATATCCACTTCTGTCTCCAGCCTCCTCCGCTAGTTAGAGGAGCGGACGGCGGGAGGCGGGACATTTTTGAACTGGGGGACGGGACCAGAGAGGTAGCAGCTTGTCATGTTGGACGGCAGGTGATTGGCTGCTAGGAGGCGGTCCTAGCAGCCAATCACCAGTTCGCCCAAAAGTCTCCCCGTCCCGCCCAGTGCTGCTGCGGCTTCACTTGACGAATGTCCCGCCTCCTGCTCTCCGCGCTGAAAAGTTACAGGTAGCAGTGGAGAGGGAGGAAAAATATATGGAAATGTTAAGGACGAGGAGTGGGGGCTGTGCTGTGGGGGGAAAAGGGGGGTTATGTGATGGGGGAAACTGTGTGCAGGATATGTGATGGGGGTCATGTAAAGGGGGCAATATTTTGTGGGGGGGGTATGTGATGGGGTCATGTAAAGGGGGCAATACTGTGTGGGGGGATATGTGATGGGGCAATACTGTGTGGGGGGGATATGTGATGGGGCAATGCTGTGTGTGGGGGGATATGTGAAGAAGGGCAATACTGTGTGGGGGGGATATGTGGATACAGTGTTATGCAGAGGTGTACTTATAACAATTTTATAGACAAATGATACTATTTACAGTCGCGAGCGAAATGTTTTCTTCTTCTTAGGGGGGGCATGACAGAAAATAATTGAGAAGCACTGCCCTAAGGTGAAGCTGCTACAACAGGTTGCATAAACATGATCATGTAGGAGAAATGAGTATATCTGTTTATGCATTCATTTGTAAAATTTGTGAAGTTTGGAAGGTGGCATCACACCCAACCATTAAAACTGTGTCTAGTTTAAACAAATCTTGTAGGCTCTTGAAAAATGTTGAATCCTGTACATAAAGAATGTGCATTGTCCTATGTTAATCCTGGGTCATGGAGTAACTGAGTGCATTTTCCTCTCTGCCCTGAATGAGCATTGCCAATTGGTGCAACAATTTCTTCGGGTACACAACAGACATCCCAGGGCAATCACTAATCTACTGACAGCACCCTTGGCTGACAGATCAATGAAAGATTTTCCCTATTGGGATCATCACTACCTTCATAGTATAAACATGGATGCTCAGCTAAGCCCACTGTGTATGTTTAGGTAACAGTCAGTCAACAGACAATTCTGAGGGGAGTTTAATCATGTCAGCAAATCATACTGCTCTCAGACAAGCTCCATTGACAAAGGAAGGCTGACTGGATTCGGGTTGTGCTTTTTTTTAAAGGTTCTGTTTAACTGGTATGAGGCTAAAAGTATACCCAAATCAAAACTATTTGGAAACAGAGTAAAGAATGATTATAGCTAAATTTCAGGATTTAAAAAAATATAATATCCTTACAGTCATGCCCCCTGCCCTGCAAGGGTTAAAAGAGAAGTATAGTCAAAGCTTTAGTAGCCATACTTTTCTTGTGGGTCACAGGAGCACACTTACTCTTGTTCTTCTGTGGCCTGATAGCGAGCTGTTGCCCACTATCAACTAATGAGGTAGAGCCCCTCCAGGCTGTGAAAGAATCCTGACAATATTGTTGGGAATGGGATCCAACCAGATGTCTGATTAGCAGCTGGCCTCACCTCTCAGCGCACAGCTGAGAGCTGGAGCCAGCTGGGGCCAGTCCTTTCCCAGCCCAGCTGGCTCCAGTGAGCACCAGAGGAGCAGAGGGGTGTAACAGCACTAGGGAAACGGGAGTGAACCACAACTGCGGATGCAAGGATTTCAATACGCTTCTCTATGTGACAACTCAGTATTGGCCCCAGGCGTCACTCCTCGCAAACAGGAGTTTGGGGGATCTCTACATCATGTCTTCTCTCACATAAAGAAAGGCGTTGAGCTACTAAGGATGGATGCATTACAACATGCGACCAGAGCTTAGCGCTTAAAATTATATTATGTACTGAAGGATTGCATTGCACAGCTATACGCTAGTGATTATGAGTATTACATAGCGTCGTGCAATAGCCGACTAAGGGAGAAGGTATAGAATACGTCAACCCTGAGGCCCCGTACACACGTGCGAGGAACTCGACGGGCAAAACACATCGTTTTGCTCGTCGAGTTCTTTGTGAAGCCGCCGAGGATCTCAGCGAGCCAAGTTTCCTCATTGACTAACGAGGAAATAGAGAACATGTTCTCTATTTGGCCCGACGAGATCCTCATCGGCTTCCTCGGCCAAAAGTGTACACACCACCGGGTTTCTCGGCAGAATACGGCTCTGATCGAGTTTCTGGCTGAATTCTGCAGAGAAACTCGGTCGTGTGTACGGGGCCTGAGCATAGAAAGTTTTAGGCGAACATGTTCCGCAACTTTAGGGCATAAGTCCATATACAAGTAGCACTTATTTCAGCATGTAGTAAATATGCGTTGTAGCTACAACTCATAGTTGCATAAGAGTAGCAATTTATAGCTTAGGTACTTTGAGAGTACACGTGGTAACTTGGAGTTGTTACGACAACTATTAGAAGCGTAAGAGAAGCAATATAACTTAGGCAATTATAGTTGCATCTATAAGGTGAATATTGCATGCATAATAGTAATTGCATATGAGAGGCAATATAGTTCAGATAATAGCAGTTGCATATATTAGGCGAATATTGCACAAGTAATTTGAGGGTAGCTGACACTTTAAGGTACTCCTTAGTAAACAGTCCTTAGCACAGCAGTGTATCCCAATAAGTATGTTGATATTCACACGGCATATTTAGTAACACAATTGTAATAAATGGAACACTAGCAGTAGATCTTCTTATAGGACTACAAGTGTTACAATAGCTACTTATCCATTTGTAAAGTAGACTTTAATATAGAGGATAGGGATTCCGTGGTGTATGGTATTCAGCAAAGGCCTCAAGGTTGTAGTAGGTGCAATAGCACTAAAGTAGTAGTTGTTGCCTGGAGCAGTGCTGCAGCATAGGGAGCGATGGCAGCCTGGACGCAGTGAGTCTGTTGCTAGCTGGCCATAACGTTGCCTCTATAGTAGCGTGGCCGGAACGGCTGACAATAATAGAAACAAGGTATGTCCATAAAGTGAATGCCTTTATAGGCAAATGCTATTATCTGAGCTATATTGCCTCTCACATGCAATTACTATTATGCGTGCAATAGTCACCTCATAGATGCAACTATAATTACCTAAGTTATATTGCTTCTCTTACGCTTCTAATAGTTGTCGCAACAACTCCAAGTTGTTATTATTATTATTATTATTATACAGGATTTATATAGGGCCAACAGTTTACGCAGCGCTTTACAACATCAGGGAAGACATTATAGTTACAATACAATTTAATACAGGAATGATCAGAGGGCCCTGCTCGTTAGAGCTTACAATCTAGAAGGGAGGGTGAAGTGGAACAGAGGGTAGTAGATGTGGGGGGTGATCAGGTGGGCAAAGTTAAAATACAGTTGTTAGATGTGGGTAGGATAGGCTTCTCTGAAGAGGAGGGTTTTCAGGGATCCTCGAAAAGCTAAAAGAGAAGGAGATAGACGGATAGTTTGGGGTAAGGAGTTCCATAGGCTTGGAGAGGCTCTGGAAAAGTCCTGTAGACGAGCATGGGAGAAGGTGATGAGAGAGCTAGAGAGCAGGAGGTCTTGAGAAGAACGAAGAGAGCGATTAGGTTGGTATTTGGAGACTAGGTCAGTGATGTAGCAGGGGGCAGAATTGTGGATGGCTTTGTAGGTCGTAGTTAGTATTTTGAATTTAATTCGTTGGGCGAGCGGAAGCCAGTGGAGGGATTGACAGAGAGGAGTAGCAGAGACAGAGCGGTTGGTAAGGTGGATAAGTCTGGCCGCAGCATTCATGATGGATTGAAGGGGGGTTAGAGTATGC
Source organism: Rana temporaria (assembly GCF_905171775.1). Taxonomy (NCBI): domain Eukaryota; kingdom Metazoa; phylum Chordata; class Amphibia; order Anura; family Ranidae; genus Rana; species Rana temporaria. The sequence goes on along the minus strand of NC_053489.1, from coordinate 351,107,155 downwards.
AGCGGTAAGCCAAGAGTACTACGTGTACTCTCAAAGTACCTAAGCTATAAACTGCTACTCTTATGCAACTATCAGTTGTCGCTACAACGCATATTTACTACGTGCTGACATAAGTGCTACTTGTATATGGGCCTATGCCCTAAAGTTGCGGAACATGTTCGCTCTAAATCTTCTATGCTAAGGGTTGGTGTATTCTATACCGTCTCCCTTAGTCGCCTATTGCACAACGCTATGTAATACTCATAATCACTAGCGTATTGTTATGCAATGCAATCCTTTAGTACATACTATAATTTTAAACGCTAAGCTCTGGTCGCATGTTGTAATGCGTCCATCCTTAGTAGCTCAACTACTTTCTTTATGAGACAGAAAGATGATATAGAGATCTCCCCAACTCCTGTTGCGAGGAGTGACGCCTGGTGTAAGGTGACCAGATTTTTTAAATTAAATCCGGGGACATATTTTTTCTTTACTAGTAATGGTGACAATCAGCGACTCTCTGCCCGCCACCGCCCACCTCGCAGCCTCTCAAGTCTTACTCTTTGGGCCCCGGCTACTACTGGGTGAGGAGTGGAGGAAGATCACTCCGCCAGGGAAGGCAAGGAGATAGGCAGGAGGCTGGCCAGGATTTGAGCCAAGGCAGAAGAACATGCGAGCGAAGCTGAATGGGCATGCACCCGAAACTGAAGAAATATTCCCTCTGCTCCGACCAGCACATGATCATCAGAAAGGGATACAGATAATGGGAAAAATAAAACCCCCCTATGCTAGTAGGCACGGCGGAGCGGGGTGTGTAATTCTAATTTTTTTATTTTAATTCTGCACTGACTTTCTTTGAAATTGCCCCTGCCCCCTATTAAATCCAATCTGGGGACAAAACCGGGGACAGACTTGGTCCGGGGACAGTGTCCTCAATCAGGGGACTGTCCCCTGAAACTGGGGATGTCTGGTCACCCTAGCCTGGGGCCTATATTGAGTTGTCACATAAGGAAGCGCATTGAAATCCTTGCATCCGCAGTTGTGGTTCACTCCGTTCACCAGTACTGTTACAGAATAATAGAACCTTAAAAATGAACCCAGCGGAGCTTGCCAACCATGTGGTAGCCCTTACGCAAAAGGTAGACGCACTCGCTCAGACTGTACAAACTCTGCAGTCTCTAATCTCTAACATGAGATGGAGACAGTAGAAAGATTTTAAATCAACGGAGAAATACTTGGAAAAAATAATAGAGGATAATAGAAGATGAAATAAGACAGAAAGGAGGGAACAAACCATTAGGCCTCGTACACACGACCGAGGAACTCGACGGGCGAAACACATCCTTTTGCTCGTCAAGTTCCTTGTTAGGCTGTCGAGGAACTCGACGTGCCAATTTTCTCCATTCCCGTCGAGGAGAACGAAGACATGCTCTCTTTTTGGCTCGACGAGTTCCTCGACAGTTTCCTCGTCGAAAAATGTACACACGACCGGTTTCCTCGGCAAAAAAAAAATCCCAGCAAGTTCCTTGCTGGTTTTTGCCGAGAAACTCGGTTGTGTGTACGAGCCTTTAGGGGAATGGGGAGGGAGGGGGGATCAGGTTTATAATTAATTTATGAATAATTTTGATAGGTAAAATAACAAAAAAATAATAATGAAGTAATAGATAACTATATAAATTAGCATGCGGAAAACCACAAATGATGCGAAACCGAAGTAGAGACAATATTAATGAATAAAATGATGAACAAGTCTCTTGTTGTGGTTGAGTCTGAAGTGGTTTAAAACACAAAAAAACAAAACAAAAACAAAAGGTAGACGCACTCGCTCAGACTGTACAAACTCTTCAGTTGGAGTACGAAGCACTGCAGGATTTAGTTGCGCAAAATCCCATTGTGCCTCCTTTTCCCCCAGTGCTGTTACAAGGGGAGAGCAGTGACTGACGGTCACTGCTCTTTGCTCTGAGCAGACCATTAGCTAAACAATCAGTGGTCATGTGATTGCTCAGTTCTCGGTCTTAAAAACTGACATGGGGCAGCTGCAGCATCACACCATTTGTTTGTTTTAGAACCCCATACTTCTCCCTTAACCGGTCATGAAGTCTAGTGGTAGAGAAATATACTGTAATACATACCTTATTCCTCACTCTCTGCAGCTCATGCTCTTCTCCTCTTTTCAAAGCTTAAGAAAATGCTAAAGAGAAGAGGCCTCTCTCCCACGATGTGGTGGAAGCCTGCAAGAGTAAGGAAAAGGGTAAATCTTCCAGCTTAGTCCTCTACCCCTCTACCTAATATACAGTTGAAGGATAAGTTCACCTTTGGAACATATTACACTTTCCATACATTTTTAGGGTGAAAAATGTAGCTGTAGTCTCCACAAACCCCCCCTCTTTCCTCCTACCTGTGACAGAAGGCATGGGCATTTTCTCCCCATACCCACTGTTGCAATTTGAAACAGTGAGGTACAAGCAGACAACTATGCTGAGAGTCTGCAGGAGCCTGGGATTGCACTTGCAATAACGGGTGCAATGCTCTGCAGGCTTCTTAGAAAATAGAATAGATGCACATTTTTTTTACTTTTAAAAGGCAATCATTGGTGGAGAGAGAATACTGAGGACATGCTTCCTCCAACCTTCAACACAATAATGATATACTCTTAGCAGTATAGGCAGTCACTAGACTGGAACTCAAAAGCTTATTTAATGGCAAAAAGGTAGAGCTTTTTTGAAAAAAATATTCATGCTTGTAATGTTACTGAAAGGTACAATTTAAGATAACACTTTAAGATGACTAGTTTTAATCCTTATACTGTTAACATTAGTAAATAGATAGGAATGTTTATATATTTATTTTTATATTTATTCCGTTACTTCCTGGTTTGCAGGCCTAGGCAAATGATGTCATGCATCCCAGGAGTCTTCAGGATGGGAGAAAGGGTTTTCTCTCTTAAATGCATGCCTGAGCTAAGAACAAATGGATTTCAGGAAGTAAATCATCTGCCTATACTCAAAATGGCCACGGCCAGAAATGCTATGGTTTTTTTTTCTCTAAGTGATTTCTCAGCAAAATAAAGCATGGAGACATGAATGGATGGGGGAAATTGCTTTAAATATCAAAAATGTATTAAATAAAATGTTTAGTTTGTGTTGCTCAGATGCAGTGTAGTTCTGCTTTAAGGTGCTCACAATTATGCCTGAATTCTGGGATTTTCTGATGGGAAAAGCTAGCCCACCTCCTCCCACCCCTAACATATTTCTCTTGGCCGGTGAGGCAGCCTATCATAGTCAGACCAATTAGAATGTGATAGAGGTGGTAGGGATCATGCAAACTGAAACAATACTAGGTAGTATTAGAGCAGCCAAATTGATCTCTTTTTCAGATGTAATTCCAGTGATATTTTGTAGCCTTTGGCAGTAGGCGAGTGACAAAGAGGAACATGGACCTATCATCACTGGAGAAGATCAAAATACCGTGTTTCCCCGAAAATAAGACGTACTCCGAAAATAAGCCGTAGCGGGATTTCGACGCAAGATCGAAATATAAGACATCCCCCCGAAAATAAGACGTAGCGATGGCGTGTCGAATCCCCGAAAATAAGACGTAGTGATGGCGTGTCGTATGCAATAATAGCTTACTTTACCTTAATGCAGTGCTGTTTTCATGTCCTCATTGTTCGTTTTTGCTCTCAAGTTGCTGTAATTCTTCTCTGATCTCTTCCTGGTTGTCTGTTTCCTGATAATCACAGTGCTGGGAGCTTTCTCTCTGTGGTCACTAACTTCAATGAGGTGTGATTACTGTGTGTCTAAAACCCCTCAGCACCTCCCCTTTGGATCAGTTTAGTTTTCCAAACCATCACTGCTCTGTGGCTCTGTATGCTCTGTACAGCAGAGAGGCAGGAAACAACATGCAAAAACAAAACTAGAAACTACAGGTACATTATATGATTAATTTGTATCTGTTTTTAATCGTTTTTAAAAGGAATCAGTTAACTATTATGTCTCTAAACCCTGTAAACAGTCATTTCAGCATCATTTTTTTTTATATTTACAACTCCTTTAAGGTTGTAAAGTTTCTGGAGTGCATGCTGCCATGTGCATCTTGGAACTTTCTGCATTTTTTATTACTTTTTGTGTATTTAAAAAGATAATACAACCCCAATTCTAAAAACGTTGAAGCGCTTTGTAAAATCGAAATAAAACCAGAATGCAGAGATTTTCAAATCTCATAAGCCCATATTTTATTAACAATAGAAAACAGATTACATGTCAAATGTTTAAACTGAATTTTTCTTTGAATGTACCATTTAAAGAAAAAAATAAGGTAATTTTGAAATTCATGGCAACAACGTCTCAAAAAAGTTGGGACAGGGCAAAAAAAAAAAAGCTGTCAAAAAAGTAAGCGGTACTAACAAGGAAGAGCTGGAAGAACATTTTGGAACTAATTAGTTTCATTGACAGCAGGTCAGTAACATGATTGGGTATAAAGAGTACGTCTTGGAGAGTCAGTGTCTCAGAAGTGAAGATGGGCAGAGGTTCATTAATCTGTGAAAAGCTGCGTCTACAAATTGTTAAGCAGTTTCAGAATATTGTTCCTCAATGTAAAATTGCAAAGTTTTTATATAAATCATCATCTGCAGTACATAATATCATCAAAAGATTCAGAGAATATTAAGAAATCTCTGTCCGGATGGGACAAGGCCGAAATGCAATTTTGGATGCTTGTGATTTTCAGGCTGTCAGACAGCACTGCATTTAAAACAGACATGATTCTGTGATGGACATCACTGCATGGGTTTAGGAATACTTAAAAAAATCACTGTCTGTGAACACAGTTGGCCTTGCTATCCAAAAAATGGAAGGTAAAGCTCTATCATGCAAAGAAGAAGCCATATCTGAACATGATCCAGAAATGTTGCCATCTTCTCTGGGCCAAAGCTCATTTAAAATGGTCTGTTGCAAAGTGGAAAACTTTTCTGTGGCAGACAAATCAAAATCTGACATTCATTTTAAAAACCATGAGCGCCATGACTTCTGGATTAAATAGGAAAGGGACCTTCTGACTTGTTCTTGGCACTCAGGTCAAAAGCCTCCATCTCTGATGGTATAGGGGTGCATTAGTGCAGGGGTACCCAACCTGCTGAGCCCTCTGTTGTGGCTCATGACCTCCTGCTCTGGGATGGCACGTCAGCAAGCCCAGATCGTGGTTTCCTGACCCGCCAACACAGAGTATCAGTGTTGATAATGGAGCCGACTGTAGATGAAGCACGGGGCTGCAGTAGAGAGCAGAGCTGATGCTTCCTGTATAGTGCCACCTCCAGTCATAGACAGAGTGATACCAAATGCACTCCACCAGGGACAGCAACACCTGCAGGGTGATTCCTGAAATGAAGATTGTGTTTAAAGGTCAATTTTTATTATTAAAATCACATAGAAATGGGCATATCTGTTCTGTTCTGCACTGCTTACTCTGGGCTGCTTTTTTTTTTTTTATATAATCTTTATTTTCAAAAAGGTTTTTTCACAGGAAAAACAAACATACAGACGGATGGCCAACATGGCCCGATAAATGAAGTACAAGAAGTACAACAATCATATTCCAGTGCACGTCAATACGGATCTTATCTCGGGCATTCGAGCGGAACATACTGCTAAAACATATCTTCTAGGGCATGCCCATGCCAGGGCGCACGGCTGGGGGAATAAGGAGCATCATATACAGGGTATATTATAAGCTAATTCCATTATGGATCACCCCGCCCGCACCACTGAAGCATACCCCAGGAGGAGGAATGCCCCTCCACCAGCTAAAATTATCTGAACAAGCTCTGGGCTGCTTTTTAACTGATCCACGTATGCACTGCGCTGCACCTGCACTGAGCCATAGACTTCTGTTTTTATCTGCGTGTTTGGTGTGCTTTCAGAAAGTGCACCTCACCTGAAGGATATAATAGAATTCTATGGCAAAGTGCAGCTAACCCACAGGGAAGCCAAAGGTGCACTGCACCCACGGTGTGGGTAAACCGCAGCACATCAATGTGAAAGCAGCCTTAGGCCCCTTTCACATGATCAGTCCAATTAGGTTTGCCTATCTGTCTTTCAGGCGGACCCAATAGGATCTTGCATTCACTTCTATGGTGGACTTGTGTCCATTTATACCCACCTACCTCCAATCCAATCTGCAAAAAATAACAGAAGGGGATCTGTCTCCTTCCGTTTGGGTGGATCGGATCAGAGGGCCCATAGAGTAGAACAGACCTTTCATCCACCCACTCTTCTCATTGGGGCCTGTGACTGGTTATCAGTCACTTAAGTGGCCCTCGCTCCTCAAAAGGTTGGGCACCCCTGCATTAGTTTGTATAGAATGGGCAACTTGCATATCTGAAAAGACACCATCAATGGTGAAAGATATCTCCAGGTTTTAGGCCCCATTCACACCTCCGCGACAAAACGCCGGACGCTCGTGCCGCTGGAGGGGAGAATTCCCATTGCTGTCTATGAGATGGTTCACATCTCATAGACGCCGTACTCCTGCCACCTGAAAAAAAGTCCCGGACCCTTTTTTTCAGGCGGCATTGGCGTTCGGCCATACAAAGCAATGGAAAGGATTTGTAAAAAAAAAAAAGTTACACTATTCGCGGCAAAATACGCCGCGTACGTGGCGTTACTTGTAGCGGAGGTGTGAATGCAGCCTTACAGGTTCCAGCAACTGGTCTCCTCAGTTGCCAGATATTTACAGAGTGTTGGTAAAAGAAGAGGAGATGCCACACCATGGTAAATGTGGCCCATTCCCAACCTTCTTGAGAAGGGATGCTGCCATTAATTTTAAAATTAAACAGTTTGGGCCAGATCCACGTAGCGTGGCGCATTGTTGCGTCCGGCGTATCGTATCTCTGATACACTACGCCGCCGTAACTTACAGCGTATTTTCCTTATCCTAAAAGAATTTGCGCCATAAGTTACGACGGCGTAGTGTAACTTTGGCGGCGTAAGGGCGCGCAATTCAAATGGATGTGATGGGGGCGTGTTTTATGTTAATACGTCTTGACCCAACGTAAATTAGTTTTTTTTTTTACGGCGCATAAGCCGTCCGTGGGGTTATCCCAGTGCGCATGCTCGAAATTAACCCGCAACAAGCCAATGCTTACGACGTGAACGTCATTGTACGCAAAGCCCTATTCGCGAACGACTTACGCAAACGACGTAAACAATTCAAAATTCGATGCGGGAACGACGGCCATACTTAACATTGAGTACGCCTCATATAGCAGGGGTAACTATACGCCGAAAAAAGCCTTACGGAAACAACGTAAAAAAAAAAGCGCGGGCCGGACGTACGTTTGTGGATTCGCGTATCTAGCTAGTTTGCATACTCGACGCGGAATTCGATGGAAGCGCCACCTAGCGGCCAGCGTAAATATGCACCTTAGATCCGACGGCGTACTAAGACGTACGCCAGTCGGATCTAGCCCAGCTTCAGGCGTATCTTGTTTTGTGAATACAAAACAAAGATACGCCGGAGCAAAATAGAAGTTACGCGGCGTATCAATAGATACGCCGTCGTAACTTCTTCGTGGATCTGCCCCTTTGTTTCTAATTGAAACTATATGGATCCATGCAGAGCAGGGAGGGTGAGACACTGAGTTACTTCTTTGATCATTTAGCTGTTTTTGTAATTTTCTCAGATATTTAGCTCTATACAACAGGTTCTGAATAAAATCTGATAAGAAGTGTAATAACACTCATTCCACTATTAAAGTGCCCTTTTTGTGAAAAAAAAGCTTTTCTTGTACACACTCTATACCCTATGCAAAATGTCAGTGTTGAAAAAAATAAATTCAACTGGAAGAGAAAGATAGATATACTTACCTTACACCTCAGCTCTTCATCTTTTTTCTACTTTTTTTTTTTTTTTCAGATAGCTGCAATTTTACTTGGGAGGGGGGATGGGATCTACAAGATAAAAGGACTTTGCATTTTCATGTAAGGTCTTCTGTAATGCAGCCCTGGAAGTCAGCATCCATTTTTAAAATGCAATCAAATAACACATATGCAGTAAAACCTTGGTTTGCGAGCATAATTTGTTCCGGAAAGGTTTTTTACTGTACTTTCTTTATTAGCTTCTTCTCAATCTGACTGAGAATTTGAAGCAAGCAGAGAAGACAAACTACCTTCACGATATACAAACAAGTTCATTTAAAAAGTGTGCAGAATTTATATCAACTACTAAAAGCTGTTTTATGGTAATTGTATTGAGCCAACTGGCCTTTTATAGTGGTACCTACTGTATATTATAATGTTTCTCTAAATTCCTTTACTGGAACCCTTCAATTGACCTCTACAGTAAACTCTACAACACAGTGCTAAGTATGTTAAAGATACAGAATACCGTACAGAGATATTTTAGACAACTATACACCTTGGCCCAGATTCACAAAGGACTTACGACGGCGTATCTCCATGTACGCGGTCGTAAGTCCGAATGTGAGCCGTCGTATCTATGCGCCTGATTCTTAGAATCAGTTACGCATTGATTTGGCCAAGATACGAGCGGCGTAAGTCTCCTACGCCGTCGTATCTTGGGGTGCATATTTACGCTGGCCGCTAGGTGGCGCATCCGTTGATTTTCGTGTTGAATATGCAAATGACCTAGATACACCGATTTACAAACGTAGTTCCATCCGGCACATCTATATATGCCGTTTACGTAAGGTGTCGGTCCGGCGTAACTTTACCCCTCATAAAGCAGGGGTAAGTCATGTTAGGTATGGACAACGGAAACGTCGGAACAGCATCGTATTTTACGATGTTTGCGTAAGTCGTCCGTGAATGGGGATGGGCGTAGGTTACGTTCAAGTCGACTAAACATTGAGCCGGCGTAATTTACGGAGAAAATTTGACGTGATACTGAGCATGCGCGCGCATGCGCCATTCATTAGGTGCGTCATTTACGTGTGGTCACGATTCATTAGCATACAACACGCCCCCTACCAGCCTACTTTGAATTAGGCGGGCTTACGCCGGCCCATATACGATATGCCGCAGTAACTTCGGGCGCAACTTCTTTCTGAATACACTACTCGCCTGACTAAGTTAGGTTAGATTAGGTTAGATTACTCGTTACCCTCAAAAGGGGCATCGTTAGGTAATGGCGTTTATTTTAACGCTGTTACTTACAACACTGCATGTGACCAAGGGCCTTGGCTTTCACAAATTTGAAGGACATGTAAAACTGAATTTTGATTAAAGGTACAGAAATTAATATAGTGTTTCTTTCACTATTAATTTATATATTTTAGCAAGACTATTAATGTAGCTAAATAATACCATTTGAGAACAGGTTTACTTTGAGTAATATACAAATGTTATCATGTGTGAAGTGATGTATAGCAGTGTTGTAACAAACAAAACTGTGGGGTTGATTTACTAAAGGCAAATCCACTTTGCACTACAAGTGCACTGAAAGTACAGTTGGAAGTGCAGTTCCTGTAGATCCGAGGGGGACGTGCAAGGAAAATAAAAAACAGCATTTTAGCTTGCACATGATTGGATGATAAAATCAGCGGAGCTTCCCCTCATTTCAGATCTACCCCTCAGATTTACAGCGACTGTACTTCCAAGTGCACTTGTAGTGCAAAGTGTTTTTTCCTTTCGTATATAACCCCCTGTGAGTACCCTGTGTTTTGTTTTATGCAATAAACTTGATTTAAATGATATAAGCACTATAAACTTTTTCCTATTAACATTGTGGGTACTATGGACCATCTGTGAGGAGATAGTGGAGAGAAGGCTTGGAACACGCCATGTTGTAGCCCTGGAGAGGCTAAAAAGCTGTTTCTGACCCTACTTAGCTGTAGTGGTCACATTACTTCAGGTGACATTACTCCTGGAGGGGGGGCGGGAGGGGGCACCTGCAGTGATTTATTTGTCTTCACCAACTGTGAACACGAAAGTAGTGGACGGAGGTGAAAACACTAGTGTGTGAAACCAATTTTTGTGGAGAAAGACATTTCTTCTATGTTTGCATGGACAACTTTTTCACTTTATCTGGATTTTATAATTCTATATACACTTACCTATTTGGTTTTGGTGACACAAGTTAATGTTGTTCGAGGCTGGGGAGTGCTAGGTATCCTTTGGGTTCAGTGGGACTTGGTCAACGAAAAAATCCCATCACCTGATATATGCTCTGTAACCCAGGTTAAAGCGGTTCTCCACCCTAAAGTGAAGTCCCGCTGATCGGAACCCTCCCCCCTCCGGTGTCACATTTGACACCTTTCAGGGGGGGGGGTGCAGATACCTGTCTAAAGACAGGTATTTGCACCCACTTCCGGCCCGGCATTCATGGGCAAAAGATGGGCATTGCGTCACATCCCGTCGCCCCCCCGTTGTGTGCTGGGAACACTCGTCTCCCAGCACACAGCGGGCGCGGCGCGACTCGTACATGCGCCGTAGGGAACCGGGCAGTGAAGCCGCATCGCTTCACTTCCTGGTTCCCTCAGCGTGGATGGAGGGGGGAGCAGCAGGGTGACGAGCGATTGCTTGTCAACTGCTGCGGATGCCGCTGGACTTCAGGACAGGTAAGTGTCCTAATATTAAAAGTCAGCAGCTGCAGTATTTGTAGCTGCTGGCTTTTAATATTTTTTTTTGGCGGAACATCCGCTTTAATTCAGTTGCCCATTCAACACTGGACTTTGTGCCTGTGAAATCATCTGAATTGAACTCAGCCAGACAATGTCATGGCTGGGGTACACATCAACAATCAGGGAGGAACCAGAGACCTTGGATTCTTCAGAGTGGTGGATTGGATTCTGGTTTGGGCAGAACTTCATATTCCAACCTGACCACTGTGCACATCTCTGGTGGGTAAAATTTGCAGATCCAAATGATTGTCATATAAAGCATTGAAATCTCCATAAAAAAATTGCATATTAGGGGGCAGATCCTCAAAGAAATTACGCCGGCGTATCTGTTGATACGCCGCATAATTTCAAATTTTTTATCCACCAAACAAGATACGACGGCATCTGTGTTAGATCCGACAGGCGTACGCCTTAGTATGCCGTCGGATATAAGATGCAATTTTCCGGCGGCCGCTGAGTGGCGTTCAGGTCGTAATCCGCATTGAGTATGCAAATTAGCTATTTCCGACGATCCATGAACGTACGAGCAGCCGTCGCATTCTTTTACGTCATTTCCGTTCGGCTTTTTCGGGCGTATAATTAAAGCTGCTATCTGGTGGCGTACGCAATGTTAAGTATGGCCGTCGTTCCCGCGTATAATTTTTTAAATTTTTCGACGCTTGTGTAAGTCGTCCGTGAATTGGGCTGGACGCCATTTACGTTCACGCCTAAAACAATGACGTCCTTGCGACGTCATTTGGAGCAATGCACCCTGGGAGTTTTGACGGGGCATGTGCAGTTCGTTCGACGCGGGGACGTGCTTCATTTAAATGAAACACGCCCCCTACTAGCCGCATTTTAATTCCGCGCCCTTACGCCGCGAGAGATACACTACGCCGCCGTAACTTACGGCGCAAATTCTTTCAGGATTCAAACCAAAGCCAGGTAAGTTCTTTGTGGATCTGCCCCAATGTGTGTATAAAAGTGACAACAATCATTTATCAAAAAACAACTCATATGTTACCCAAAACAGCTCATATGTTGCATACAAATAAATTGTTAAATATAAAAAAAAATCATAAAGTATACATGGTCCCAAGTGAAAAAATACATAAATCCCAGTAGTGCAAAATCCTTCTTCTTCAATGAAAGTGTGCTCTTGTCTTACACGTTTCATTAAGAATGATGTCATCAGGAGAAAGCATGGATTGTGTTTTTACACTTGGGGAAAACTATTTTATTGAAGAATTATGATTTTGCACTACTGGGATTTATGATTTTGCACACCTGGAATTTGTATATTTTTTCAACAATGTATTTGTGTGCAATTTTCCCTCCCTTTTTCCAATGGTGCACAAACAGCGCAAAATATCGCAAACCTATTCCATCCCAAACTAAAAAACAGTTCTGGCTAAACAACAATTTTAACAACAATTTTAACCCATTAACTAACAAGGTACATTTATAAACATCTTGGTTACCAAAGGCTCACTGCTTCAGCAGAGCCACCCAATCACTTTTGCAGTACAGTAAATGTGGTGCAATATGCCCCCTATGATGCCACAAGGAATGGGGAGTGGGAGGAGCTTGGGGAACATTCGTTGCTCAAACTCCCTGCGATTAATGTCATTATCTCTAATTACGGGTTCAGAGCTGTCATTGCCTGGGTTGATTAGCTGCAGTTGAAGGCAAAAGGAAACATTAGGGGGCCTGTCATCTGCCCTTGCTATTGCATAGTGTTAAAACAACTACATAGAATAACTAAAAATATAAAGTGTAAAGCACCCCCATTGCCCCAAGCACACACCCAAATACAAACACACATGCAGGGCACAAACAGGTATGTTAACAGCAATTGCATTACACATGTGAGATATAGCAGTGAAATTGGGAGTAAAAGCAATAATTCTAGGGCCATCATTCATGGTTAACCATAGTTTTCCATGGGAATCGCCTAGTGACGTCATCGCCTAGGCAGCCGGAGACAGAAGTGCTCCCTGCTACATGAAAAAAAACAAGTATTTAAAATATTTTTTTTTATATATTTTAAATATAGAAGAGGATGGACAATGGATTGATCTGAAATTAAAAATACGGGTGGAACTCCGCTTTAGGCTGCCTCATGTGTTCTAAGAGCAAAGCATATGGTCTTTTTGAAATTGACCTTTTGGCAAATGTGCCTTTCGTAAATGAAGCAATCAGTGCTACTTGTCAAATTATATATTTTTTGTTTTTTAAAACAGAATCTTAAGCAGACCCGGTATCAGATATATCTATATGTTAAGTGCATGCAGGGGGAGTAATACGTGAATGTAATGCTTACATGATTTTATTACCTTTGGCAGAGATCATAGTACTCCCCCGAAGCCTTTTCATCTTCTTTAACATCATCCAAGGTATGTCATATGCCTGCATCCCCCGCTATGTGCTGGAGTCACATCTGCAGACCCCTACAGGACACAGTAATGATATAATATAGGGTTATCAGATGAAACTACATTTTATGAGAAAGGACGTAGGCATCTAATACATTCTTAGCATTGTTTGGTCATGGAAGGTGAGAGTTGGAATGAGCCCCTACACTCGGTTGTGAAGATTCTGCTGATGGCCTAAGGCAACAAAGTAATTTTCTTGCAAAATAAAAGGCACCAAAAAAAGCATATTTCGATTTTACCTTTTAATATTTGAACCACAATATAAGCTTTGGCATATCAATTAATGGATCACATTTGCTGGGTATGTGAAGATCTGCACACCCATACAAACCTACCGGAGAAGCATGCCAGTTATCCTCAGTAAATTCCCCCTTCTCTCGTGCATTTCCTTTTAGTAAATCAAGCCCAACATGTTCTTTCTTAAATCATTTCTCCTTCATCTGATCATTGTGTTATTTAAATCTGCTTTTTTTGGAGCTCATATTTGTTTGGTTGCTATGAACTATGTGGATGTGTTATCTGTATCTAATTAAAACCAACCTTTACATGAATAAAAAAAGAAAATTGGAGCAGTTCTGGTGTAGTAAGTCTTAATGCCTCAAAATAACACTGTATGGAAGGAATTGTACTTACAACAATCAGAAGTGTGCCCATTGTTTTTCTCTTTTTTTCATGTACAATTGGCTATTCCCTGTCTTATGTGGCAGTGGTATAGGGGAAGTGAGTCTACCTACTACGAAATGAGAGTCTGCCACATCTGATCTATGAAGGTTGGAATAAACCATTTCTCCTTGTACCAATAATGGAAGCCCAGTAGGACATCTACTTTACTACTATTTTAAAAACAACATTTTAATAACATGGATTATTTTAGTACTTATGATAAATTGGTAAGAAAAAAGGCTTTACCTGTTTTTGGTTAAAAAACTGAAAATGTTGATGTTTAGTATACTTTGCTGTTTTACTTGTAATATCAACACACATGTGAAACAACTCAGTTAAAACAGATTTTAACGTATGATTTAAAAGACCAATCAAATACTCACAGAAGAGGTGTCCATAAATAACAAAATGTTTTGCTTTTGTTACCAGTTACATGTTTCTTTGCTCTTGGTACCAGGTCCCTGACCTTTTTTTCAGTGCCTGTCTATGATCAGACGAGAGTTGTGCATAGGAAACACGTCATTCTCTGTGACATCACTAAATGTAACTCCCTCCTCTTCCTATTAGCTGAAAAGTCAAACAGGTGTCCTGTCAGCAGCTACCCATCAAAAAAAGGCAGCGGAAGTGACGCTCCATCGAGGCCATCTTGGTACACCCACACTCACCTGCAGTCAGAAGGCGGAAGCGGACATCTTTTTACACCCACTAGTGTCTTGCATTTCACACTTATTTTTACCAGTAAACTGAGCTTATACAGGTCCTTCTCAAAAAATTAGCATATTGTGATAAAGTTCATTATTTTCTGTAATGTACTGATAAACATTAGACTTTCATATATTTTAGATTCATTACACACAACTGAAGTAGTTCAAGCCTTTTATTGTTTTAATATTGATGATTTTGGCATACAGCTCATGAAAACCCAAAATTCCTATCTTAAAAAATTAGCATATCATGAAAAGGTTCCCTAAACGAGCTCTTAACCTAATCATCTGAATCAACAAATTAACTCTAAACACCTGCAAAAGATTCCTGAGGCTTTTAAAAACTCCCAGCCTGGTTCATTACTCCAAACCGCAATAATGGGTAAGACTGCCGACCTGACTGCTGTCCAGAAGGCCATCATTGACACCCTCAAGCAAGAGGGTAAGACACAGAAAGAAATTTCTGAACGGACAGGCTGTTCCCAGAGTGCTGTATCAGGGCACCTCAGTGGGAAGTCTGTGGGAAGGAAAAAGTGTGGCAGAAAACGCTGCACAACGAGAAGAGGTGACCGGACCCTGAGGAAGATTGTGGAGAAGGACCGATTCCAGACCTTGGGGGACCTGCAGAAGCAGTGGACTGAGTCTGGAGTAGAAACATCCAGAGCCACCGTGTACAGGCGTGTGCAGGAAATGGGCTACAGGTGCCGCATTTCCCAGGTCAAGCCACTTTTGAACCAGAAACAGCGGCAGAAGCGCCTGACCTGGGCTACAGAGAAGCAACACTGGACTGTTGCTCAGTGGTCCAAAGTACTTTTTTCGCATGAAAGCAAATTTTGCATGTCATTCGGTAATAAAGGTGCCAGAGTCTGGAGGAAGACTGGGGAGAGGGAAATGCCAAAATGCCTGAAGTCCAGTGTCAAGTACCCACAGTCAGTGATGGTCTGGGGTGCCATGTCAGCTGCTGGTGTTGGTCCACTGTGTTTTATTAAGGGCAGGGTGAATGCAGCTAGCTATCAGGAGATTTTGGAGCACTTCATGCTTCCATCTGCTGAAAAGCTTTATGGAGATGAAGATTTCATTTTTCAGCACGACCTGGCACCTGCTCACAGTGCCAAAACCACTGGTAAATGGTTTACTGACCATGGTATTACTGTGCTCAATTGGCCTGCCAACTCTCCTGACCTGAACCCCATAGAGAATCTGTGGGATATTGGGAAGAGAAAGTTGAGAGACACAAGACCCAACACTATGGATGAGCTTAAGGCTGCTACCGAAGCATCCTGGGCCTCCATAACACCTCAGCAGTGCCACAGGCTGATTGCCTCCATGCCATGCCACATTGAAGCAGTCATTTCTGCAAAAGGATTCCCGACCAAGTATTGAGTGCATAACTGAACATAATTATTTGAAGGTTGACTTTTTTTTATTAAAAACACTTTTATTTTATTGGTTGGATGAAATATGCTAATTTTTTGAGATAGGAATTTGGGGTTTTCATGAGCTGTATGCCAAAATCATCAATATTAAAACAATAAAAGGCTTGAACTACTTCAGTTGTGTGTAATGAATCTAAAATATATGAAAGTCTAATGTTTATCAGTACATTACAGAAAATAATGAACTTTATCACAATATGCTAATTTTTTGAGAAGGACCTGTATACTGTAGTCAAATACAGTATTTTGAAATCTGTGACACTGTTTTGATGTTGAATATTAAAAGCAGCGGCAAACCTAATTGGGTAACTACTGAAGGCAATTGGTTCCACTATATTTTAGTTAGGGGTTTCAGAGTGAAGGGGGCTGAATATAAATGCACACCACACTTTTTAGATATTTATTTGTAAAAGAAATTGAAAACCATTTATCATTTTCCTTCCACTTCACAATTTTGTGCCACTTTGTGTTGGTCTATCACAAAAAGTTCCCAGATATATATATATATATATATATATATATATATATATATATATATATATATATATATATATTACTTTTAGGTTTACACACACTTTAGTCCAACTTTAAACTGCATGGTCCCCCACAAATAACCCCCCTCCCTCCAGGGGCTCCTCAATATACTTTTCCAAAATATACTTACAGTTTGACGGTCTTTTGGCTGGTGACACACACACCAGGTCCTCCTCTTCTCCTGGTGTTCTCCAGTGTTCTCCAATAGAGAAGCGGAAAGCGATGCTGATGTAATGACCTCAACACCACTTTCTGCATCAAAACAGCGAATAAAGGTTGCTGTGGTAATGCCCCATCAAGTTATGAGGTCTGTATGACCTGCATGACCTGCATTCCTTAGTATGTTCTTTGGACATCATTTAACCTGGAAGGCTGAAGATAACGTATGCCGAAAAAAAAGGTGACTATTGCAACCTGAGCTTGCTTTTTTTTACATTTTTCTCAGAGATTATTAAATACCCTGAGTTGGTATTTGAACACAAGGTAAAAAGGTGTATATACTGCTATTTATCACCATTACCATGAAATAATTCACACGTCAGTGTTTTTATTTGTTGATTAAATTTACCACTCTGTGTATTCGTTAATGTATTGTTGGTGAGGTACAGGATGCAGATAAGCTGTGCTGTTGCCCACCAGTGCATGAAAAGCTTTATATTTAATGTGTCTGCAGTTTATAATTGTGTGCTAATTACTATGCAGATGAGATGCATCTATCCGTATTAATCGTGGAAAGGCTGGAGGATAAAAGAATTATGTGAGGGATGTGAGGGAGGTGGGAATCCAATGGAACATACTAAACTGGTTCACTCCTGGGATATTTCCCATCCAGTTCATTTTATACAGCACAACAATGACCAGTGATCCCTGACATCTTGTTTATGCTGTGTTTGCATATGAAAATAGCCATTTGTCATAGATCTTCATGCAATGTAAAATGACCTTGACCAAGCAAAGTATTGCAAATTATAAAGCCATATTTCTCTTAATAGAAGCACAGAGTCTCAGAAGTCATCACAAAATTGTCCTTAAAGTATATATAAATCCAATCACTAAAATCTCATCTAAGACTTTACCCATTATATAATTTCAAACGCAATTTGTTTATATTCGTAAATTTGCATTTTTCATTCAAATATAAACTGACGACCGTGCCATGAAGGTCCTTGT
This sequence comes from Rana temporaria, assembly GCF_905171775.1. Lineage (NCBI taxonomy): Eukaryota > Metazoa > Chordata > Amphibia > Anura > Ranidae > Rana > Rana temporaria. The sequence goes on along the minus strand of NC_053489.1, from coordinate 351,089,619 downwards.
TTAAGCACTTCCTTTTATAGGGTGACAATACTCCCTACTTCGTCTTCTAATTGTTCCTTTACACTGTTACCCTTTTGTCACACAAGCTTCCTATGGAGACCACAAGATACCATGTTAATGCACATTGCATAGGCATACAGGAGACCAGCATCACAAAGATACAACAAAAGATGCAAAGAGGTGCAAACAGTATTTTATTTTGAAAGCTGTTTAAAATACACAGTGCTTTGGCAAAGTATTTCGCTATTTAAAAAAAAAATCCTGTCTCTCTTAGTAAACATTTGTGAGAACATTTATGGAATGGAATGATTAGGGAAACTATGCGTAGCACATAACAAGACATGTTGCCCATTGTTTTCTTATAGAGCTTATAAAATAAATGCAAATGTAGTTCATGAAAGCTTCTGCATTACGGGTGTAGCTAAATTCCTCCAAAGCTCAATGTAAAAGTTGGACCAGGGTTTTCGGATGCTAGTTATTATTAACATTGGCCATACACACAAATAACACACACATACCCGTTTTATGAATCAAAGTCACTACTATCTGCTAAACAAATAATAGCAAATGATAAGCATGCTGAAATCAGAAGCAAAGCCATGTCTTTTAGTGCTGAAAGCTAGTTAGGGCATATGTATGAAAAGTGTTCCTAGGGAAATGTTCTGCTTAAGCATCAAGCCAGAATCCTTGGTCCACTTCCAAAACATGGACTGTACAAATATCAGGCCATGGACTGTACAAAATATCAGTTTAAAGAAGATTGGTTTCGGGGGGGCATGGCCGGATGTGATCGCGGCAGGACATGTCTTCCCGGAGCTCCGGCTTTTCTCCACTAAATCATTCTGTCTGCAGTGGAGTGAAATTTAGAGGCGCTAGCTAATAGTGTGTAAACACTAAATAAATAATAAAAATATGCATAAATACCTACATATAAATGAGTGAATATAAAAATAAACTTTTAAATAAATAGTGACCATATGTAACAGAATTAACCACAATAATTGTTAGAGGTCAATTAATGATAGTGCACAATAAAAAGTGAAAAATGTACCAAAACTGGAAAATAAAGTCCATATATATATAAAAATGATGAATCCTCAATAATATAGACAGAAGATCTTCCACCTTCACCAAGCTATAGAAAGACCACCAAAAGTGCTCATGGATGGCACCTTACCGCAACTAGTGGACCACTTTAATTAAAAAGAGGTCAATTAGGCAGATTGGAGATAATATTCCAGACCCAGATCTCTCAGTCTCACAGTCTTGATAGAGCAGCACTCCACGCCACATGAGGTATTAAAACAAGAGAGAGAAGATCGCCATAGAATAATATTGTTTTTATTTAATAAAACAGAAGAACAAAACGCCAAATGGCCTCTTACTTGATGGGGTGCCTAGCCCCGGCACTGAGGTTGAGAGCGTAGATAATATGGGGAGAATAGATGGAGTCCCGTACCGGCATTGGAACCGTGCAAAGCCGCACTATCGTTGTAAGCGTGCGTTCCACCCTCCAGAATGAGAGAGCCAGCAGGACCAGGAAGTGGGTGGGTCGAGCGTGACCTGTAAGCCTCGACGTACGTTTCGTGATGATGTCACGTCGGTCAGCTGCATTCTGTCTGCAGCTGACCGACCGCTCTGTACCCATCGTGGTTGCATTTCTGAGCTGCTGGGGAACACAGAGATGCCATCCTCGGCTTCTAAGAAGCAAAAGGAGCAGCGTACACAGCCGCCGTGGGACCAGCGGCAGCTTCGCTCTCAGAACAGCATGGCGGTTAGCTCCGTCCGTGCCATCTTGGTACCCGGCTTCTCTGTTCAGCGCACCAAATCTCTCCCAGCAAAGATGGTGCAGCAGGCGAGTGCCGCAACGCAGATACCTGAGGCCTCATCGTCCTTGCCACAGGAGATTGAGGTGGATACCGCAGCCATAACAGGTCCGATCCTGGAGGCCATAACGACTTCTAAGTCGGAGCTCATGAGCCGCTTTGATTGTCTGGCATTGGAGTGCAATCTCATCCGCCACAATCTTGATACGATCAGAGGCAGGCTGACTACTGCTGAGGATCGTATCTCGGAGGTTTAGGATGCATCGCATACCCAGAGCTCTCAACTAGCTGAGCTACAGGATATTGTCCGGTCCCTGCAACACAGAGCGGATGGTGCCGAGGACCACCAGCGGAGGAACAACATAAGATTGGTAGGATTACTAGAAGGGGCAGAGGGGGTGGCCACTACTACTTTTGCTGAGCAGTTTTTTAAGTTTTTGCTGGCTTTGGGTGATCTCCCTCCCACGTATGTTGTTGAGAGAGCACATAGAGTGCCCACTGCAGCCCGGCAGGGGACCGTGACATGCTGCTGGCAGAGGCGAGGAAGCATAAGGAGCTGAAGTTTGAAAAAGCCTGCGTCATGCTCTTTCCTCATTTCTCGGCGGAGACACAGAAAAGGCGTCGCTCCTTCACTGATGTGAAAAGACGGCTCAGAGAGAAGGAATTGAAATATAGCATGTTGTATCCCAGCCGTCTCAGCAGTACAAGGGTTTGGTGAAGTTCTTTGAGAATCCGCAAGATGCCTGCGAATGGTTGGATCAGACCCCATGATGGCCCTACTTACTTCTGAGGTTCCTGCTCCTGTTTGATCTGCTGTTTTTCCTGTTTTTGTTTGCACCCCGGACCTTATTTAGATAGGTATCTTTTTTTCTGGTACCGTTTTATTTTATGATGTTGCCACTCTGATGTTTTGGCTCTCCTGCACCTTACAATTTTTGTGTCTACTATGCCACCAATTCATACTCTGTTGTGGGTGAAATCCTATGTAAGTACTGTGGCTGAAACTCTGTGTGGTGCAGTATACGCTGCACTATGTTTAACTCTGCTAATTGTTGCGGTCTCCCGCTGTTCCAGTTGACCCTGCACTGTTTTTGCGTGCGGTCGGCTGCACTTTACCTCGCATGGACAGCCAATGGAGCTTTCTGTGATAGACATGGAATTTTCTACATCTTCCAATGGCGAACTGTCGACACTTAAGGTGGAACTCCTTCAGGTTTGTTTGTTACAGGGATCAAGCTGCATACCAGACAATTTTTCTTTTTGTTTCTGGTATAATAGCAGGGGTTTTTTTGTTTGACCAACGCCATGAGACCTTTATTACTAATGCATCTTTGAACTCTAATGAATATTTGTCCTTCTATGAGGTAATTTCGGCTGTCTTTCTTCACCTAACTGTTTTACTAGGGAGATTGTTCTTTTTTAACCAATGCAATGGATAGTAGAATTAAGATTCTGACTTGGAATGTCAGGGGTCTGAACAATAAGTTCAAGAGGGCAGCGATGTTTTAATACATCAAGCAGGTTAAACCACATATCGTCCTCCTCCAGGAGACTCACCTGGAGGGCAGTAAAATGTTATCCTTACACAAGCACTGGATACAAAGGGCGGTTCACTCCACCTACTCTACGTATGCCAGAGGGGTTTCTATATTGATAAGTAAAGCAATTTCATGTGTAATTCATCAGGTGTTTACAGACCCGGGGGGGTCGATATGTGGCGGTCCTCTTGGACGTATCCGTTCATAAACTCCTGTTGGTTAATATATACTTGCCCCCTCCTTTCCAGGCAAAATTGCTGTATGACTTGTTGGTGACGCTGGCCCCTTATCTTCATCTCCTGATGCTCCTCATAGGGGACTATAATGCTATATTGGACCCGGTCCTGGACTCCTCTAACGCTGATAGGCCAGCCTCAGTGGATCTCAGCTCCTGGGTGTCTATGGCAGGCTTGACTGAACTGTGGAGATGGAAGCATCCGGGTGTCACATCATACTCCCATTTGTCCTCCACTCACAAATCCTCAGCTAGGATAGATTTGGCATTTGGCAATGCCCCCGTCTTACGACATGTGTATGGGTAAGAGTACTTACCAGGGGTCCTTCAGACCACAACCCACTTGTAAACACTCTTGCCTTCCCTGCAGGGGGTGCGAATGGGGGCTGGAGGTTATCACCGGAGTGGTTACTAGAAGATCAGGTAACTGCACACATTCAAGACTCCATTAACACCTATTGGACGACTAATGAGGGCTTGGCTGAACCTTCCGTTGTCTGGGATGCCTTCAAGGCAGTGACGAGAGGGGAGTGCATTTCTGCCATAAAGTCAGCCAGGAAGGACCATAATCAAGAGAGTGAACTTCTCATGGCCAAGGAGCGAGAGAGTGCTAAATCACATGCAGGCTCTCCCTCGGAGGCCAACTATGTATCCTTACTGGAAGCAAGGCGCTCTGTTGCCTTACATTTTTCAGGCTTAGCTCACACTGAGGTGAGACGGAGGGCGGAAACTATTTTCGTGGAGGGGACAAGAATGGCAAGTTGTTGGCCAACCTTGCTGCTGAATGGAAGACACCGGTTAGTATACCTGTGGTGAGGAGTAGGGGGGGGGAACCTAGTTGCGGACCCGGCTGAAATTCTGGAGGAATTTGTTCACTATTACTCGTCCCTGTACTCGCGAATCCCTGCTTATGACCCTACAATGCGTTGCTGCGGAGCCTCTCCATGCCGAGACTGTCGGACACAGATGCTGCATCTTTGGATAAGCCTATCTCTGTTCTGGAAATTGAAGCAGCAATGCTCGCTTTCCCCCCCCAGAAGGCGCCGGATGGTTTCCCGGCGGATTTCTACAGGATGTATAGATCCCAATTGGAGCCCAGACTGAACTTGCTCTTTAAACATTGCTGGGAGGGGGGGGGCCTTGCCGGCGTCGATGATGGAGGCCTACATGGTACTTCTCTTGAAGTCGGGTAAGGATCCTCTGGAGTGTTCTTCCTATCGCCCTATCGCGTTACTTAATATGGATCTGAAGATCCTCACCAAGGTCCCAGCGTCAAGGTTGGCTAGGGTTATTTTGACCCTGGTGGACATTGATCAAATGGGCTTTATGCCTGGCTGTTCACACATCTCCAATTGGACACTGCTGACTTTCCGGCCAAGGTAATTGTCTCCATTGATATAGAAAAACCGGTCGATTCTGTGGCCTGGCGGTACATGCATAAGGTATTGGAGGTAATGGGGTTTGGTCCTGGCTTCCGTCAATAGATGCTGTATGCTAACCCTCAGACGGCTATCCGGTTAGGTTTCACGGTATCTACATTTTTCACAATAGGCAGGGGTACTAAACAGGGGTGTCCACTCTCCCCGTTCCTATTTGCGCTGATGATGGAACCCATCGCCAGAGCACTCAGACGGTCCGAAGAGGTAGGAGGAATTCAGGTTGGATCGATCACGGAATGTGTAGCACTATATGCTGATGACTTGCTCCTGTTCCTTAGGGACCCGGGGCTGTCTCTCAGGGCAGCACTGCTGATCTTGGACACGTTTGCCTCCTTTTCGGGCCTGCAGAAGAGCAGAAGCAGCCTGGAGAAAAAACTCCCTTAAAAATATCACAAAGAAATCTTTAAAGCAAAAAAAGATCATTTCTCAAATATCCTCGCAAAAGCCCGTAACCGTCCCTGCAAGATCTTTAACTTACTCGCTCAGACCATGAATCCAGCCTGCCTAGAGGCTCCAAATTATGAAACACAAGAATTTTGCAATGAATTATCAGATTACTTCATTAACAAAATTGAAAAAAATCTGTGAAACAATTCAGAAAAAAAAACTACAAGCCCCGCCCCATCAAATAAAAAAATAAATATCAATACAAGTACGCCTCAATTAACAAAATTTACACTAAAGGCAATTTCTATCGACACCACAAAAAATATTATCAGATCCCTGCGAGACAGTACATCGCCTAATGACATCATTCCCACAAAACTGCTGAAAGAATGTGCCCATATTCTGGCACCGGCGATCAGCACCTTATAAATTCATAATGTACGAAAGGTACGGTACCGACCTCCCTAAAACATGGCATAATTAAACCCATTCTAAAAATAAACAACCTCAACCCCAAAGACCCAAACCATCGTCGACCCATAACAGGCCTAAACGTCCTATCCAAGGTAATGGAGAAAGCAGTAGTGCAACAGCTAAAACTCCATTTAGACACCCACAAACTACTGTACTGGACCCACTAAAATAGTGTTTCCGTCCTGGTCACTTAATCTGGATGATAAATAGGTATGAACTTCATGTTCGAGTCGAACATCGTAGGTTCGACAGTTACGGGCCGTTCGTGCCAAATTCGAGTGGCGCGTCACGGCCCATGATTCACTGCGGCATCGCAGTGCATGGCTGGCTGATGATTGGCCAAGCATGCACTATGACCCGCATGCTTGGCCAATTAACAGTGCGCATAAAACAGAGAGCCATAATTGGCCAAAGCCAGGGTGGCTTTGGCCAATTATGGCTCAGGGGGTTTAGTACACGCCACATACTATAACTATAAAAGGCCGCCTGCAGGTCGGCCTTGTGTAGTGTGTTGCGGCGGTGGTTAGAGACAGAGAGAGTGTAATTTTTTCCAGGTTGATAGAGCAGGCAGGCTAGTCAGTTAAAGTTACAGTGTGTAGAGGATATATATGCATCCCAGGTGTTGTACATATATTTATACACTGTATAGTTTAGCTAGATCAGCTCTTGCTAATTTACTGGCAGGCAGGTGATTGTGCTAGCTGCAGTGGTGTGTACTGCCCGTGTCCTCTGCAGTTTGCACATAAAGCTACTTAGTGTGTACTGCCCATGTCCTCTGCAGTTTGCACCTAAAGCTACGTAGTGTGTACTGCCTGTGACCTCTGCAGTGTGCACCATAAAGCTACGTGGTGTGTACTGCCCGTGTCCTCTACAGTTTGCACATAAAGCTACGTGGTGTGTACTGCCCGTGTCCTCTGCAGTTTGCACATAAAGCTACGTAGTGTGTGTACTGCCTTTGTCCTCTGCAGTTTGCACCTAAAGCTACGTAGTGTGTGTACTGCCCGTGTCCTCTGCAGTTTGCACCTAAAGCTACATAGTGTGTACTGCCTGTGTCCTCTGCAGTGTGCACCATAGAGCTACGTAGTGTGTACTGCCCGTGTCCTCTGCAGTTTTCACCTAAAGCTACGTAGTATTTACTGCCTGTGTCCTCTGCAGTGTGCACCATAAAGCTACATGGTGTGTGTACTGCCTTTGTCCTCTGCAGTTTGCACCATAAAGCTACTTGGTGTGTACTGCCTGTGTCCTCTGCAGTGTGCACCATAAAGCTACGTGGTGTGTACTGCCTTTGTCCTCTGCAGTTTGCACCTAAAGCTACTTGGTGTGTACTGCCCGTGTCTTCCACAGTTTGCACCTAAAGCTACATGGTGTGTAATGCCCGTGTCCTCTGCAGTTTGCACATAAAGCTACATAGTGTGTGTATTGCCTTGGTCCTCTGCAGTTTGCACCTAAAGCTACATAGTGTGTGTACTGCCCGTGTCTTCTGCAGTTTGCAGCTAAAGCTACATAGTGTGTACTGCCTGTGTCCTCTGCAGTGTGCACCATAAAGCTACGTGGTGTGTACTGCCTTTGTCCTCTGCAATTTGCACCTAAAGCTACTTGGTGTGTACTGCCTTTGTCCTCTGCAGTTTGCACCTAAAGCTACTTGGTGTGTACTGTCTGTGTTCTCTGCAGTTTGTACCTAAAGCTACGTGGTGTGTACTGCCCATGTCCTCTGCAGTTTGCACTTAAAGCTACGTAGTGTGTGTACTGCCTTTGTCCTCTGCAGTTTGCACCTAAAGCTACTTGGTGTGTACTGCCCGTGTCCTCTGCAGTTTTCACCTAAAGCTACGTAGTATTTACTGCCTGTGTCCTCTGCAGTGTGCACCATAAAGCTACGTGGTGTGTACTGCCCGTGACGTCTGCAGTTTGCACCTAAAGCTACGTAGTGTGTGTACTGCCTTTGTCCTCTGCAGTTTGCACCTAAAGCTACTTGGTGTGTACTGCCCATGTCCTCTACAGTTTGCACCTAAAGCTACGTAGTGTGTACTGCCTTTGTCCTCTGCAGTTTGCACCTAAAGCTACTTGGTGTGTACTGCCCGTGTCCTCTGCAGATTGCACCTAAAGCTACGTAGTGTGTACTGCCTTTGTCCTCTGCAGTTTGTACCTAAAGCTACTTGGTGTGTACTGCCCATGTCCTCTGTAGTTTGCACCTAATGCTACGTAGTGTGTACTGCCTTTGTCCTCTGCAGTTTGCACCTAAAGCTATATGGTGTGTACTGTCTGTGTTCTCTGCAGTTTGTACCTAAAGCTACGTGGTGTGTACTTCCCATGTCCTCTGCAGTTTGCACTTAAAGCTACGTAGTGTGTGTACTGCCTTTGTCCTCTGCAGTTTGCACCTAAAGCTACTTGGTGTGTACTGCCCGTGTCCTCTGCAGTTTTCACCTAAAGCTACTTAGTATTTACTGCCTGTGTCCTCTGCAGTGTGCACCATAAAGCTACGTGGTGTGTGTACTGCCTTTGTCCTCTGTAGTTTGCACCTAAAGCTACTTGGTGTGTACTGCCTGTGTCCTCTGCAGTTTGCACCTAAAGCTACGTAGTGTGTACTGCCTGTGTCCTCTGCAGTGTGCACCTAAAGCTACGTGGTGTGTACTGCCCGTGACGTCTGCAGTTTGCACCTAAAGCTACGTAGTGTGTGTACTGCCTTTGTCCTCTGTAGTTTGTACCTAAAGCTACTTGGTGTGTACTGCCCGTGTCCTCTGTAGTTTGCACCTAATGCTACGTAGTGTGTTCTGCCTGTGTCCTCTGCAGTGTGCACCATAAAGCTACGTGGTGTGTGTACTGCCTTTGTCCTCTGCAGTTTGCACCTAAAGCTACTTGGTGTGTACTGCCCATGTCCTCTGTAGTTTGCACCTAAAGCTACTTGGTGTGTACTGCCCGTGTCCTCTGTAGTCCTCTGAAGTTTGCACCTAAAGCTACTTGGTGTGTACTGCCAGTGTCCTCTGCAGTTTGCACCTAAAGCTACGAGGTGTGTGTACTGCCTTTGTTCTCTGCAGGCCATTAGTATGTCTGGAAGGACAACAAGGAGAGGCAGAGAGTCACGAGGGCAAGCAGGGTCTAGAGGCAACAGTTCTGGTCGTGGACACGGTGCATCCTCATCAGCACGTGGCCGTTGGACACGCTTGTCCTTGTTTTCGGGAGCTGGCCGCGTTGAGCCGCAACATGCCGAAGACTTTGTAGAGTGGATGACCAAGCCGTTCCTCATCCTCATCCTCTCTCACCCAGGCTCATGATACTTTGTCTGGCAAAGCAGCTGCCAAGGCGTCCTCTTCCCTCTGCTCAATGGAATCAGTCACTACTTCCCTAGCCCCACCATGTCCTCCTGAGGAGTCCCCCGAACTGTTTGACCACAGTGTTGGGTACATGCTGCATGAGGATGTGCAGCGTTTTGAAGGCTCCGATGATGGTAGACAGCTAGATGAAGGCAGTAACGTGAGCCCAGAGAGAGGGGGTGCCCAAGAAGGACAGCAATCTGGCAGTCATGTTCCCCCAGCTGCAGCATACTGCTAGGTTTTCAAAAGTGATGAGGAGGGAGGGGATGATGAGGTCACTGACTCTACGTAGGTGCCTGATAGGAGAGAAGAGGAGGAGCTACAGGCACATCTCCAACGAGGCAGGATGCCCTCCAGGGGCCAGCTTAAGGGCAGCACACTGACTGCATCACAACGCAGAGCTACGCATGTGCAGGGCACTGCTGTGTCTCAGCATTATTACAAAAGTTCTTTGGTGTGGGCCTTTTTTGAGACAAGTGCATAAGATCGCACCGCTGCTATTTGCAACATATGTCTCAAGCATGTCTTGCGTGGCCAAAACATCACCCGCTTGGGCACCACATGCTTGGCCAGACATATGTCGACCTGCCATGCAGTTCGTTGGCAAGCGTACCCCAAAGACCCACACCAAAGAACAAGTCGGACCTCCCCTTGCCCCTCTTCAGCTGGGATCTCCAACCCCACTATACCCTCAGTCCTCTCTGAAGCCTGCACTGATAAGAATGAAGGTGTAGAATTAGGTGTGTCACAGCCTAGTACATGCGGGCAATCTACTATCGGTACACCGATGGCAGATTGTACCAGGCAAATTTCCCTGCCCCAGCTGCTGCAGCGCCAAAATAAGTTCTCTCCCAGCCATCCACATGCCCAGCGGTTGAATGCTAGCTTAGCTAAATTGCTAACACTTCAACTGCTGCCTTTTCAGTTGGTAGATTCTGCCCCCTTCCGTGAGTTTGTGGAATGTGCGGTACCTTAGTGGCAAGTTCCCAAACGCCACTTTTTCTCACGGAAGGCGATTCCGGCTCTCTACCGCCATGTGGAAGGCAATGCCCATGCCTCGCTGGACAGGAGCGGTTAGTGGTAAGGTTCATATTACCGCTGACTCATGGTCCAGCAGGTATGGACAGGGACGTTACCTATCTTTCACAGCACATTGGGTGACTCTGCTGGCAGCTGGGAAGGACGCAAACAAGGTACAGTAGTGTTGGAGGTTGTTGCACCACCACGTCTCCAAAATGCTACTACTGCTTGTGACACACCTCTCTCCTCCACCCCCTCCTCTTCTTCTTCCTCTGTGGCCTCTTCCTGTGCTGATGTGTCCTCGGAACCAGCGGTGCTCCGTAGGCATTCTAGGGGCTACGCAGGTACGCAGGCAAAGAGATGCCATGCGGTGCTTGAGCTGGTGTGCTTGGGGGACAGGAGCCACACTGGGCCAGAGGTTCTGTCAGCTCTGCAGGGGCAGGCTCAGAGGTGGTTGACGCCACGCCAGCTTAAGCCAGGAATGGTGGTTTGCGACAATGGCACCAACCTCCTCTCCGCCCTGCGACAGGGACAACTGACCCATGTGCCCTGTTTTGCTCATGTCCTTAATTTGGCGGTGCAGCTGTTGGGCAGGATGTCCTGAAGCAGGCCAGGAAAGTCTGTGTGCATTTCCGACGGTCATATAATGCCAGTGCTCGGCTGGCAGACCTCCAAAGGGAATACAACCTGCCCAAGAACCGCCTAATCTGTGACATGCCCACCAGTTGGAACTCTACGTTTGCCATGCTGCAGCGGCTGCACATGCAGGAAGAGGACGAGGAGGCGGAGGAGGAGGCTTGTGTCAGCATGGAGGTGGAGCCTAGCACTCAGCATCAGCAGCAGTCTTCAAGGGATCAATTACAGTCCCAAGGAATTAATGGACTTGTACGTGGCTGGGATAAGGTGGCTGCGGATCATGTCGTCCTCAGTGACCCAGTGGACTCTGCACCGAATGCCTCAGCAAACCTACGTTGTATGGCCTCCCTGATCCTGCAAAGCCTGCGGAAGGATCCTCGTATTCGTGCTATCAAGGAGAGGGATCATTACTGGCTGGCAACTCTCCTTGATCCATGTTACAAGAATAAGGTTGCGGACCTTATCTTGCCGGTGCAGAGGGAGCAGAAGATGAAACATCTTCAGGAGGCCTTGCAGAAAGGTCTGTGCAACGAGTTTCCCAGAGACTGGGGGGTTACAAAATCCAGGTCCTGGACAACATGTTGCTGAGGCTTCGGTCAGTCACAGAAGGAGCAATGGAGAAGGTGGCCGTCTGACCGATGCGTTCAGACAATTTTTTAGTCCACAGCCCCAAGGTATGACCGGCTCCAGCAACCATCACCAGCGTCTGTTTTACATGGTGCGGGAATACCTAGGGGCAAGATCAGACTTGGACACCTTTCCCACCGAAAATCCTCTGGCTTACTGGGTCTTGAGGATGGATCACTGGCCAGAGCTTGCACAGTACGCAATTGATCTTCTGGCTTGTCCTGCATCCAGTGTTCTTTCAGAACGCACATTCAGTGCTGCTGGAGACTTTGTAACCGATCACAGGGTGCGCCTCTCCACCGACTTGGTCGATCGACTGACCTTAATAAAAATGAATCATGCTTGGATCACCACCAGCTACCAAGCACCTGATGCTGATGTAACTGAATAATTTTTTTTGAAATGTCAGATCCCTTCAAGACTGCCTATGCTGATGCTGAGTGACTATACTGTTAGATACCTATCACAGCTAGAGGTCATACCCCTGCATCACCTTTTGGACACACTCTCGATACACATTAGAGTTTTGTCACATATTCCGGTTTATTATATTCATTTGAATCACATGTTTATACCTTTGTTGTGATTTATCTTATATTTGGAGCGCTTATCATATTCTTACTTTGCTTATACTTTCGTGTTATGTGAACACTTTCATTTACAGCTGCACCAGGTACATTTAGCACACTTTTTATCCTATTTTGTTTACTCACAGTAGCGCATCGGACTTTTTTCATATATTACTATACTGTTATGCTTGCTGAGTGACTATCCTTTTCCTCCTCAATGATCATGCTGATAGGTTGTAAGAACATTTTTGGTTCTGGTCACCGCCACCAGTGACTAATGCCGCATACACACGATCAATTTTCAGCATGAAGAAAACATTGTTTTTCAAAAACGTCATTTAAAATGATCGTGTGTGGGCTTCACATAATTTTTCAGGTTCTGAAAAACGACAACATTTGTTTTCGATCAACACTACCTGCACGTCCGCGACCGGAAGTGACGTGTTTACAGGACCAAAAACCCAGCCGACGCTGGAGAAGAGGAGGAGGCGGGCTATAAAGGCCCGGACTCCTCCCACAAATACAGGCTGGCCTGCGGCCAGCCTTCTTACTTGTTTTCGAACATGCTGCATTTATTAACATTGTTTTAAACAATGTCGTTTTTCGGGGTTGTAAAAAATGATCGTGTGTGGGCTAAAACGACAAAATAAACCCGCGCAAAATCAGAAGCAAGTTATGAGACGGGAGCGCTCGTTCTGGTAAAACTACCGTTCATAATGGTGTAAGCACATTCATCATGCTGTAGCAGACAAAAAAGCACGAATCGACTTTTACTAATAAGGAATCAGCTAAAGCAGCCCAAAGGCGAATGGAACTTCCCCTTTAAAGCGCCGTCGTACGTGTTGTACGTCACCGCGCTTTGCTAGATCATTTTTTAAAAACGATGGTGTGTAGGCAACGTCGTTTTCATGATGAAGTTGGGAAAACTTCGTTTTTTAGACATGCTGAAAAACAACATTTTCTTTCATTCTGAAAAATGATTGCGCTCCAACTAGAGTATCTGTGAGGGGTTGCAGTGTTGTGGCACCAGCACCAGTGCCTAAGGCCCCATTTTTCTGCCCCTGTTTAACAGGGGCATGTAATTACAATTTTTGATGCAATACTTTGCAGAGGGCTCATTCCTGCGCTCCAACTAGAGAATCTGTGAGGGGTTGGAGTCTTGTGGCACCAGCACCAGTGCCTAAGGCCCAATTTTTCTGCCCCTGTTTAACAGGGGCGTGTAATTACAATTGTTGATGCAATACTTTTCAGCGGGCTCATTCCTGCGCTCCAACTAGAGTTTCTGTGAGGGGTTGCAGTGTTGTGGCACCAGCAACAGTGCCTAAGGCCCAATTTTTCTGCCCCTGTTTAACAGGGGCGTGTAATTACAATTTTTGATGCAATACTTTGCAGGGGGCTCATTCCTGCGCTCCAACTAGAGTATCTGTGAGGGGTTGCAGTGTTGTGGCACCAGCACCACCACCACCCACCAACAAAGGCCCAATTTTTCAGCCCCTGTTCAACAGGGGCATGTAATTCCAATTATTGATCTAATATTTCACAGCATGACCCATTCCTGTGCCCACCAAGAGTAACTGTGAGGGCTTACAGAGTTGTGGCACCAGCGCCAGCACCAAAGACCCAATTTTTCTACCACTGTTCAACAATGGCATGTAATTACAATTCTTGATATAATAGTTCACACAGCAGGGGGTTCCAGCGCCCACCAAGACTAACTGTGAGGGCTTACACTGTTGTGGCAATACCAACACCTAGGGCCCAAATTTATATACGGCAGGCCCTTACTTTCAAACATCCAATTTACAAACGACTCCTACTTGCAAACAGAAGGAGACAACAGGAAGTGAGAATAAATCTACCCCTAGGAAGGGAAATTCTCTTCTGTAAGAGCTGTCTCCTGTCCACTGATGCTTTCTCACCAATTCTTGTTTCACTAAAAAACCCAATTTTTCAAAACATCATTTGTCACTGGGACAGAGAGTGAATTGAAATCTTCTGAACAGATGCATACAGAGAGCAAAACAAATGTTTACAGGGGTGATAACCCTTCTCTATGTTTTCAGAAAAGCTTAAAAATAGATTTTATGGCTGGAGCTACACTTTAAAAAAGTACCAGTTCAAAATTACGAACAGATTCTACTTAACAACAAACCTACAGTGCCTGTCTTGTTTGCACCGCCTGTATAATGCTGTTCAAAGTATATAGGGCTAAAGGGGCTTGTAATGACCTGGGGGGAGTGAGGGGAAACCCATGCTATTTTTCTCAATGATTTTCATCCATATTGCAGGGACCAGACATTACAATAAACCCGCAAGCAGTTTTAAATTACTTTTTTCTTACTTTTTTCTTACTTTTTTTTTATAGTAATCTCATTTTGTGCAGGGACAGTTCTAAAACAGGTGCCACCTCACAGGCATACTATAGACACCCAGCAGGTACGAATTTTTCTTTTTTTTCACTTTAAGCATCATTAAAATCACTTCTCCAGAATAAACAACCGTTTTTAAAACTTTTTTTTTCATTGATACATGTTCCATGGGGCAAGACCCGGATTCTCAAACCCGTTTTCCGACAATAACTTGCATATTAGGCTTTAAAATGAGCACTTTTGAATTTGAACGCTTGAGTCCCATTGACGTCAATGGGGTTCTAAATGTTCGCGCGAACGTTCGATCCGTTTGAAGGTTCTGGTGCGAACCGAACAGGGGGGTGTTCGACTCATCCCTAATGATAAATATAAACTTTTTGTTCTTTCTTACAGCAGTGAAAAACATGAAAATCTGAACTGTTTCTTCCCGCCAACATTCTTTTATTTCAGTGTTCTTGTTACTTGCAAGATTTGAATCTTCAAATTGTCTTTCTGGTAAAAAAAGATGAGTATCGCTGTCTCTAGCACTTTCTCTCTTTAATTGTCTAGTTTAAAATATGACTTGCTTAAGGTATTTAATAGATATTTAACACTATTGAGCATTTGAATCTTCAGTGCTTGTGTACAGGATTTAAATAAACTTCACAGTGTGAAGACAGAAGTTCTCTGCCCAATGTAGGAATTGTGTGGGAGACTATTAAACCAGTAAATAGGGGTTGTGCACTTGTAGAAGAATTATAAAATGGCATTGATCCTACTGTTCAAACAATATTTTTCAAAAGATATCCAACAACTTCATAAACCATCAACATCTCATGCAGAATTCCATTGTTGTCAGCTTATGTAAATTAGATTAACTCAATAAGGTTGATTTACTTAAAGAGTAGAGACTTTTACTCTTGGCTAGCCAATGGCCTCTCAGTACTAGTCTTGTAGATGCCTTTTGCATTAAAAGGAGTTTACAATAATCAGAAAGGTATTAGGCAGTTTCAAACACAGTGATCTTTTGGAATTTGTGAATGAATGAACACATCAGATAAAGGGCAATAACAGAGTGGACAAAGGTGAAATTTGGGGAGGGGAGTATGGAAGAAACAAGACACACACACACACCGGAGTGGGAGGAGGGTATTTGGAGGGGGGGGGGGGTAGCTGAATGTATAGGGAGAAGAACCAGTAACAGATAGGGAGGGATGGGGATGTGCACCAACGGTACTAACATGCAAGGGTCAACCAAGCCAAGTCTCAGTAACGTCTACCTATTATAATATAACAGAAATACCACAATGCCTAGAGTAAAGCCTAGTATGTTAAGGCCAAATTCAGCCGTGTTTACTGTACTCGGTCCTACAGAAGCTACGTTCAGCTGGCTTCTGTCGAAGGGGCATGACCAAAAAAGGAGTACTAACATCGGATAGTTAGCACATGGTCTCCTCCTGAGCTGTCAGATTTTTTTCTTTCAGCCCTGCTGCGTTGAACAAAAAAAACTACTAGTGTGTACTAGGCTTTAGATGTCTTTGAGGAGTTGTAAATATGCCTCAGAGCACTTGAAGATAATCCAAGGGGTACACCTATTTAAATCTAAAATGGTGTGTTTAGCTCTTACTTATGTAATGGTTTGATCTACCAGGTGGAATCTTGTTTTGATAGATGGAGGCTTTGTGTGTGTTCGCTGCTGATCAGCATTTAGTAAGTGAGGGGCGAGACTGTTTTCATATGTTCTGTATGAAATGGAGGGGCAGTGAAAGGGGTATACCAATGGGTCAAGTGGTGGCTCCATACTAGAAATGTTCTGAATTATAGATGCGATTTAAGACCCAGATTTTTAGAGGAGATACGACAGCGTATCTCCAGATACGCCGTCGTATCTCTGCGTCCGGCCGGTCGTATCTATGCGCCTGATTCTTAGAATCAGTTACGCATAGATATCTGTTAGATCCGACAGGCGTAAGTCTCTTATGCCGTCGGATCGTAACTGCATTTTTCCGCTGGCCGCTAGGGGCGTGTACGCTGATTTACGCGTTGAAATATGTAAATGAGCTAGATACGTGAATTCCTGAACGTACGCCCGGCCGACACAGTAAAGTTACGCCGTTTACGTTAGGCTTTTCCCGGCGTATAGTTACCCCTGCTATATGGTGGCGTAAGTGCGGCGTAACAATGTTAAGTATGGCCGTCGTTCCCGCAATTTGAAAAAGTTACGTCGTTTGCGCAAGTCGTCCGTGAATGGGGCTGGACGTCATTTACGTTCACGTCGAAACCAATGACGTCCTTGCGGCGTAATTTGGAGCAATGCACACTGGGAAATTCCACGGACGGCACATGCGCCGTTCGGGAAAAACGCCAATTACGTCGGGTCACAGAAGATTTTCATAAAACATGCCCCCCTGATCCAAATCTGAATTAGGCGGGCTTACGCCGGCCGATTTACGCTATGCCGCCGCAACTTACGGAGCAAGTGCTTTGAGAATACAGCACTTGCCCGTCTAAGTTGCGGCGGCGTAACGTAAATCGGATACGTTACGCGGCCGCAGAGCTACGCCGCTGGACGAGAATCTGGCCCTCAGTATTTAAAAGTGTATAATAGGGCACGACCACCAAATGTGTGCAAACGTTAGGTCAGCGTCACGTTCAATGAAGATTATCTAAAATGTATCATGTCATGAAATGTTTAGCATTATTATTTCTATTAGTTCCATTTTTTACTATTAATCCTATTTTCTTACCTTTATGCACTGTCCCTCATTCTCTGCGAAAGTGATAATAATAGCATGGGGACCTCTGCTTTGGCTATGGGTTTAGTAATGTGAATGTTAGAATCTCTTCATAGAAAAACACAATGGCCTTATGGGAAATCACAACTTGTAAAATCAGTTTAAGAGAAATAATTGCCACCCTAGCCCCGTGATCCAAGAATCGTCTTTAGAACAAGATCTCTAGAGAGACAATTCTCTGCAACCAGTCACCAGACTAAGCTGATACTAAATGTGCTGCATTAACCAGGGGGCTGACCACCTTATGTTACTGTTCTTTATGTACATTCCCCAGGGGACAACCAATAGCACAAATTACAAGTTAACACATACCTTGGACAGATTGTCCACTTGTAATATGAGCTAAGTTAATCAGTTAATTAAATGATAACTAGAGAAAAACAAGGCAATGTCTATAGGGACTAAGACCAACGTTATGTTATTATGTTTTTTGTTCACATATTCTAATGCTCCCTGGTATATTTCAATCATTTGAGTTAGGAAGTACTGTATCACTTCGTATTACAAATCCAAAAAATATTTTGTTTTAAGGATAGTGGCAAAGTCATATAAATCATTATTGTGTGCCCCTGGGGCAATTATGCACACAATGGGGCAGATCCACAAAGATCTGCCCCGGCGCAGCGTATCTGAGATACGCTATGCCGCCGTGACTTACTTGTCCTTGGTTCGAATCCTGAAAGAATTTGCCACGTAAGTCATGGCGGTGTAGTCTATCTCTGGCGGCGTAGCGGTGCGTAATTTAAATCGGCAATTAGGGGGCGTGTTTCATTTAAATGAAGCGCGTCCCTGCACCGAATGAACTGCGCATGCGCCGTCCCTAAATTTTCAAGGACGTCATTTTTTTTAACATAGACGTGAATTACATCCATCCGGATTCACGGACGACTTACCCAAAAAAAAAAAAAAAATTCAAAATAAACGCGGGAACGACGGTCATACTTAACATGGCAAGTCTAACTATACGCAACGAAATACCAGCTTTAACTATACGCCGGAAAAAGCCGACTAAAGACGACGCAAGAGAATGCGACGGCCGCGCGTACGTTCGTGGATCGTCGGAAATAGCTAATTTGCATACCCAACGCGGAAAACGACGTGAACGCCACCCAGCGGACGCCAAAGTATTGCATCTAAGATCCGAAGGCGTACGAAGCCGTACGCCTGTCGGATCTAACCCAGATGCCGTCGTATCTTGGTTTGAGGATTCAAACCGAAGATACGACGCGGGAAATTTGAAAGTACGCCGGCGTATCAGTAGTGTCCCCTGCCTTAGAAAATCAACGCCATGGCATAGCTTTAATGAAGTTGAGCTTGACGAATGGAAAGGGAACAAGAAAACATAAGCAGTTTGTGAGGTGGGCTTTAAGCTCTTCTCCTGGCAATATTTTTTTTGCTGTGAAGCAGACCCTGACTCATTTTTATGTGTGGGAGACTGCTAATCCAGCCCTGCAAATGTGCCTATGCCAGCTGATGCCCAACAGTCCCCTCGCATTAATGTCACCACTGCAGACAATTCTTCTGGATCCAGAGAAAACCCCCACTGCTAGATAGACCAAACCGTTGGTCTTGTTTCCTATTTGAAGTAAAAAATATAAAAGCCCAGTTTTTATTAACTACCAATAAAATAAAGCTCAATCTGTCTCAAAAAATTCTATCATCTTTTTTTTTTATGTAATAATATGTGACGGAGTAATTGTTAATCAATTTATTACAACGCTGGAAATTGAAAAATGGCCTGCTAATAAAGTGGTAGTACAGGCTGGTACAGACATGCACATTTGCCCATATTATATTCATTTAAAGATTCTGCAAGTACATAAAGACACTTGTTGACCTGCCACTGATGCAATTAAATGCTTTCAGGTGTATTTTTATTAAAACAATTCACAGAGCAGTTCATCCAGTGAACAGGGCATTTTTCTTCTGTCTGTGATGTCACAAGAACTTCAGTAAAGTAATTAAACGGTTGTAAACCTGTCTGAAATTATTAAAAAAGTGCATGGTGGTACATGGCATATAAGAAAAACAGGGCCTGTAAAGCACACACAGGTAGGGTTGCCATCTGTCCAGGATTCATCCGGACAGTTCGGGTTTGGAATCATGCGTCCGGGTTTCAGACTGCCTGAAACCCGGACACATTATTTAGACTGGACTATGGCTTCCCAGCAGGGTTGCTGGCTGCAGTTGTCTAAGCCGAGAGTGTCTGTTGCTCTTTCACACTGCCTAAAGCCAACGTTAACAAACCCTTACCCCCCCCCCCAAACACACACACACAGACAGGAGAGGAGAGAGGGCTCAATATGCACCTCTTTCCCCCACCCCTTCTCTCTCATGTCTCTGAGTAAGTACAATAAGGCAAATCAGGGTTCTCAGAGCACCCCTTACATCAGAGTTCCCCTTTACACCAGTGACCACAGTGTTCCCTCTTATATCAGAGATCTCTATGTACATCAGAGTTCTCAGTGTTCCCCCAAAGCAACCCTTATGTCAGAGGCCCCAGAATTGTCCCTTACATCAGAGTCTGCAGAGTCCCCCATACAGTAAAAAGGGAACTCTGCGAGTTTAGATGTAAAAGGGGAACTCTGTGAACTCTGATGTAAAGGGGGACTCTTGTTATTAACTTCATACGATTAGAAAGTAATTTAATAGCAAAATATATGTATAGTTTATAATATAGAAAAAAATTGCTGTGCACCGCTAAAGTGTTCGGGTTTGACTTGAAGAAAAGGTGACAACTCTACACACGGGGTACAAGATGAAGGCCACTGAAAAGGGTTAACTTGGCAGAAGAGTCAGAACAGTAGAATAGTCGCCACAGGTAACCATGATGTACTGGTGTAGAGTGTATACCAGCCAGCCATTAAGGAGCAGTACCAGGTTTGGGTGGTAGGTCCTCAGGTAGTGAGGGGATCAGTATTCTGGCTCCCTCCCTGTCGGTTGTTTCTCCAAAAGTAATAGGGACCATAACTGCAGTATGGAGACCCCATGTATCCAGCTGAATGGTATGGGGGAGTAAAGGAGTTAATTAAATGCACACATGAGGTCAGCGCTAGTGCATGATGGGACCCTCTTTTGTCACTGGGATTGAGGTGGCAAAGATATGCTGGACTGGTGGAGAGGGGTTAAGATCAGCGGTGTCCCTCCTAAATGCGACATTCACCAGGCGGAGGTGTGTAGTAATATAGGAGAGAACGTGTTACAGCGGTACTCTGTACATTACATTTTTTGCATCTCTAAGTTGGGGTACCACCTTGGGGTTAGCTTTCACTTGAATGCCGCCCCATCTGGCATTGAGAGATACCCCCTTAAAATCAAACTCAAAGAGTCACATTTTTTTTCATTCATTCTTCCTGTAGGATGTTCTACATCAAAAGCTACATTTGCAAAAAAAAAAAAGAAAAAAACATCAAACAGACCCCTCCAAATGTCCCCCATAATACAATTTTTTAAAATCATTATTAACCACTTAGCGCCCGCACTATAGCCGAATGACGGTTACTGCATGGACCCCCAAATGCCAGGAGGACGTCAATAGACGTCCTCCCCTTCGCGCGCTCCCTGTGCGCCCCTGCAGGGCGTGTGCGGTGCGCAATGTGATCACTTGAGTCACCGAGACTCAGGTGATCAAGGATCCGAGTAATTACCATTACCATGTGATCAGCTGTCAGCCAATGACAGCTGATCACTTGATGTAAACAAAAGACGGTAATCGTTTTTTTTCTCCTCACGCTGTCAGCATGAGGATAAAACAAAGCCAATCACCGGCTTATGTGAAAGGGACATCATTCCCGAAGAGGAAAGGGGCACATCTATGTGCCACCAGTAACCCCTGCCAGTACCCCCTGCAAGTGCCACCTGCAAGTGCCCACCAGTGCCACCTATCAATGCCCATGAGTGCCACCTATCAATGCCCACAAGTGCCACCTATCAATGCCCACCAGTGCCACCTATCAATGCCTCATCAGTGCCACCTAGCAGTGCTGCCTATCAGTGCCCATTACTGCCACCTATCAGTGCCTATTACTGCCACCCATCAGTGCCCATTAATGCCACCCATCAGTGCCCATCACTGCCAGCTATCAGTGCCACCTATCAATGCCACCTTTTAGTGCCACTTCTCAGTGCTCACCAGTGCCACCTATCAATGCCCTTTTGTGCCACCCATCAGTGCCACCTCTCAGTGCCCACCAGTGCCGCCTATCAGTGACCAACAGTGCCGCCTTATCGATGTCCATCAGTGCAGCCCATCGGTGCCTATCAGTGCAGCCCATCGGTCCCCATCAGTGCAGCCCTTCAGTGCCCATCAGCGCAGCCTCATCAGCGTACATCAATGAAGGAGAAAAATTACCTGTTTGCAAAATTTTATAGCAAAATATAAAAAAATATATATTTTTTTTAAATCTGTATATTAAATTTTTTTTAACAAACAATTTAAACCGCAGAGGTGATCAAATACCACCAAAAGAAAGCTCTATTTGTGGGGAAAAAATTATAAAAATGTAATTTGGGTACAGTGTTGTATGACCACGCAATTGTCATTCAAATTGCGTCAGCGCTGAAAACTGGTCTGGGCAGGAAGGGGGTTTAAGTGCCCAGGAAGCAAGTGGTTAAAGAAGCCAGGAATACAATGTATTTTTCCAGCAATTTTCAAACACTTTTTTCTTTGGAAAATCCAGTGCTACTGTGGTTCTTTCTGTACATTACAGAGATGTGCCTATCACATTCAGGATTAGGAAACCCCCAGACATTTTTTATGTTTTACTTTAAGCATTTTAAAAATCACTACTCCTGGCCAAATGAATTATGCCCTGTACACACGATCGGTTCGTCTGATGAAAATGGACCAATGGACCGTTTTCATCGACGAACCGATCGTGTGTGGGCCCAATCGTTTTTTTTCCCCATCAGTGAAAAAAAATAGAACCTGTTTTAAATTTTTCGTATGGTTAAAAAAACGATAGAAAAAAAAAACGATCGTCTGTGGGGAAATCTATCGGTCAAAAATCCATGCATGCTCAGAATCAAGTCGACGCATGCTCTGAAGCATTGAACTTCATTTTTCTCTGCACGTCGTTGTGTTTTACGTCACCGCGTTGGACACGATCGGATTTTTAACCGATGGTGTGTAGGCAAGACTGATGAAAATCACCTTCATCGGACATCTGATGAAAAAATCCATCGGTTCGTTTTCATCAGACAAACCGATCGTGTGTACGAGGCATTAGGGGAAAAAATGTTTTTGCATTGGTACAAATTCTCCAGGACAGTTCCCACTCTCATGCTATTTGACACTCCCATTGCGCATTAGCCCAGAAAACTGGCATTTTTAATTTAATAGATTCGGCTGAACCCAGGGCAATTTGGCTCATTCCTAATCACAAGACTACTGCTTTTGATCATACGAAAAGAAAGGAACCACAACACACTATAAAATAAATAAAAACAAAATAAATAAATACAAAAATAAATACATTTTATTGTCTATTTGTTATAACAGGAGATCCGAGCAGGGTATTTATTAAAACATAATACCATATAAAAGATGTCTGCCCTTAGGAAACAATTAAAACATTTAGGAAGTTGGTCTATTATTGTCCAGTTTACTGGTGCAAACTAAAGCATCATTAACCTATGGTCTTCTGGACCAAGAGAGATAAAATTGATTGATATTGGTTCTAACCTTTTTATACTATGTAACTGTATTTTCCATATACGTCAAATGACTTGAAATATCTCATCTCAGGGCCATGCCACACCAGAATGCGGTGCGGGAAACCCTTGTTCCATGCGCTTTCCGGGACACCACGTTCAAAACGCACTGCACCTTGGATATGAGGTGTCAGTGTTAACTTAACAATACTCCAAACACACTGCTCGTGCACCAGATTGCATGATACAGCAGTACCATGTGATCTAGTTGCTGTGCGTTTTTTTAAATAATGCATGCGCTACAGTACTTTTGATGCGGTCCAGCGTGATTTAAAAATGAATGGACTGAAATACCACTGCACCTGGATCATATGTGAATTGCACAGGAATGCACATTGCGTTGCTGCGTGATTACTGGTGTGAACCGGCCCTCCATCAAAGACTGTAGTAACTGTACTTCCTCAGATTGTAGCTCATTTGTTTTAGAAATTCAATTCTGTTTGTTAGCCATATATTTATTGTGTACTACTGGTGGCTACCCTCTGTGTGAGACTGTGAACACACTGGTGTCGTGACAGCATTTGCAATACATTTGTATTGCCTTTTCATTGTTTGCAGTTGGGCACACTTTAATTCATCTCTATTGTGAATGCAGGTTTAGTACACACTGTTTTTAAAGGAAACCTTTTGTGAGAGAAACATGGAAGCTCCACTGGTAACTTCACATTCTTCAATTCTAGTTGCCTGGTTGTCATGCTGACCCTCCTGCTTCAGTAGGTTGAGTCACTGATCTGGAACAGGCATGTAGATAAGGACTCTTGGCATTACTCTTACTTTCCTGAAATGCATGCTAATACCTTCCAACTTTCTGAAATGAGAAAAGGAAACACCATTTAGCACAAAGGTTATAGACAAAGGACTTGCCAATTACACTGACCATGAAGAATTATACAAAAAACATGGTTGGTTAAGTCACCTTTTTTCACCCCTACTTTTCCATTATACTGGGTTTCCAAAATAACAAACACAAAGTTTAGAGGTTGTATGAATTGTTACATGTAGAATAGCACAATTGTTAGATACTGTAAATAATGTATATATATATATATATATATATATATATATATATATATATATATATATATATATATATCACATCAAAAACAGATTCGTTTTTCAAAGAGTAACAGTTGGGAACTAGTTACATACAGTAGTTAGTCTGGTTAAAAAAAGACACAAGTCTATCTAGTTCAACCAATAAAAGGGGGGGGGGGGGAATCGTACAATGCCATGTGCACAATCCTACACTCCAAAAACCCCAGCAAAGCATGATCCATTTTTTTTTCTTTTATCAGAAAAGTATTTTATTGTGCATGAAATTAAATAAGGTACAAACAATCAGAGAAAGAAAGAAAAGTACTTCTCTGAGAATATAAAGCATAAAGTTATCATAGACATAATCTAGGAAAGGTAGCATGTGCAAAATTATACGTTGAATTAGAATGAACTATCTGCACAATTAGCGTAACACCAAACATATAACTAGACTTAAAACAAAAGAAAACACTGACAATTTTGAAGAAACATCCCCTGACGTGTATGCCATCCATTACTATAAAAGATAGAAGCAAGCATCCCGTACAATCAATATAAGACCCAAAACTGTACCAAATGTATTCTAATCAAGAATCCTCATTCCTATGCAGGCCTTTAGAGCGGTAGCTAGAGCATTGTTGTGTTCTCACCTAGACCTGGAGCAGTCTGGTAAGAACAAGTTGGGGAGGGGCCACTCCAGGGTTCTCCAACCATTCCTGCCAGATATTCGTAAATTTACCCGACACATTTCTGTGCTGATATGCAATATTTTCCTTAGCGAGTATTGTATTCACCTGTCGTATCCATTGCTTAGATGTGTGGGCTCGGGGAGAGAGCCAAAACCTTGCAATCAGCTTTCTAGCTAGATAAAGCAATCTAGTTAAGAAGATATATGTAGAAGGAGGATATAGCTCCTCCACAAGGCCACCCAATAGACAAATAACCGGATCCATCGGAAACTGTAAATTATAAATATTATTAATGGTTGCAATAATCTCGTGCCAATAGAATACCAATTTAGGGCAGTTCCAGATCAAAGTTCCTTGATGTAACTGACACTTTGGGCACAGGCAGAGTTTCTCCTTCCCCACTTATATAATTGTATTGGAGTTCTATATACCCTATAGAGAATAAATAAGTGTGACAACTTCTGAGCCGCAGAGACTGAAACTAAGGGGCCAGCCTGGATGTTCCCAGATATCCCCATCGATAGGGCCAACATCTGATTACCACTTCTCCCTACAGGGCACCAGATCTGGATCTTGGATATGGGCTAACAGACAGGTATATATATATGATAAATACTTCTCTTTTTGTCTACAGTGTTAAATATAGAGGGGAGGAAATCAGAACCATCTAAGCGAATACCAGAGTATCTACTCTGAATTCTTATGGCATTCTGTAGCTGTAAGTACATAAAGTAGTGGTTTGGTAGAAAACAAATCCTTCCTGATATTCCCTGTATCGACTTTATCTATAAATGTTAGTATCCAGTTATATTATGTACATTTAGGATAGAATCCAGGCCTTTTTTAAAGCAATCTACTGAGCTGGCCAGAACCACCTCTGGAGAGAGCCTATTCCATATTTTTGCAGCTCTTACTGTGAAGAAACCTTTCCTTATTTGGAGATTAAATCTCTTTTCCTCTAGATGTAAAGAGTGCCCCCTTGTCCTCTGTGATGACCTCAAAGGGAATAACTTAACACCAAGTTCACTATATGGACCACGTTTGTATTTATACATGTTGATCATATCCCCCCCCCCCTTAATCTCCTCTTCCCTTGTCAAATTTGTTTATTAAAGTTTAACAAATCACAAAGACAAGTTCAAAAGCAGTGCTAGAAATGAACATGTCAAGGTATAAAACGACTATTGTTCCACAATAAAACTGAAAATAGCTTATTTTGCATACGGTAGTCTATTTTAGGATTCGTGATGTAAATAACATTTTATAGCTTGGTCAATAGAGGCTGAAATCTAAAATGGATAATAAAGGTATAACAAAGCCTCAGATAAAAAATAAGTTACAACTTATCAAAAATATTAATCAGAAAAGAGTGAGGCCTCATACACACAACCGTTTTCCTCAACAAAATCCATCAAGAAAAATGCTGGCAGAGCTTTTTTTGCCGAGGAAAACAGTTGTGTGTATGTTTTTTGTCGAAAAAACTGTTGTGGATCTCAACGAGAAAAAAAGAGAGTCTCAATTTCCCCGTCGTGTTTCTCGTCGGGCTGGTTTACAACGAGAAACACGTTTGTGTGAATGCTTAGAAACCTGCGCAGGCTCAAAATAAAGTATGAGACAGGAGCGCACTTTCGGTAAAAGTAGCATTCGTAATGGAGATAGCAGACTGAAAAGCGTGAATCGTCTCTCACCAAACTTTTACTTAACACACAGTAACATGAGATTAGCAAAAGCAGCCCCAAGGGTGGCGCCAGTTGAATGGAACTTCCCCTTTATAGTGCCGTCGTACGTGTTGTACGTCACCGCGTTTGAGAACAACGAGAATTTGTCTTGACAGTGTTTATGCAAAGAAAGCTTGACAAGATTCTCGTCAAGCCTGACAAGAACCTCGTCGAGGAAAACAACGTTTCATTTACGACGAGATTCTCGGTCGTGTGTACGAGTCCAGATAAGGGATTATGTTATAAAGCTTCTAGGGGCTTATGTCTATGATTTTATGAAACCAGGTAGAGTATACAAAAGTATTGATATTTGAACCTAATGGAAAGGGGGATAGAGAAATGTATAAAGTATAATGAAGAGAAAGGTAGAAGTAAGAGAAAAGAGAGAAAAAGAAAAGGAGAAGCGATAGGAGAGCAAGGAGCTCCTCCATGCTTCTTATCAGTTTGGTTGCCCTTCTCTGCACTTTCTTTAGTTCCCCAATATCCTTTTTATGAACTGGTGCCCAAAACTGAACTGCATATTCCAGATGAGGTCTTACTAATTATTTGTAAAGGGGAATAATGCTATCTCTCTCTCTAGGGTCCATACCTCTCCTAATACAAGAAATAACGTTGCTTTCTTTGGAAACCACAGCTTGGCATTGTATGCTATTAATAATAATAATTATGATCTACCAGATCCTTCTCCATTATTGATTCCCCCAGTTGTACTCCCCCTAGTATGTATGATGCATGCATATTCCTAGCCCCCAAGTGCATAACTTTACATTTATCAACATGAATCCTCATTTGTCACATAGTTGCTCAGTTAAACAGTGCATTGAGGTCGGTTTCACACACATCACATCATGTAAGGAAGTTATTCCACTGCATAGCTTGGTGTCATCTGCAAAGACGGAAATGGTACTTTTAATTCCAGACCCAATATCATTTATAAAGATATTAAAAAGTAAGGGTCCCAACACTGAACCTTGGGGTACACCACTGATAACCTTAGACCATTCAGAGTATGAATCATTAACCACTACTCTCTGAATTCTGTCTTTTAGCCAGTTTTCTAATTCTATCTATTTACAAACTGATTTTTTCAAGCGTGTAGAGTTTACCTTACACATTAGCTGTGTGTGGGGAACTGTGTCAAACGCTTTTGCAATTCCATTCCATGTCAGTGGCCTAGGGCCAATAAAACAACCAGGCAACTAGAATTGTCAGAATGATGTCATCAGTGACCGCCTCCACATTTCTCCAATAAAATTATTTACTTTAAGGCTCCTTTCACATGGATCAGTAGGGGATCTGTGAAAGGATACTCGGCTGGTTGGAGCTGAATGGGACCGAAGTCAAGTCAATGCCTGTTTAGTTTCTGCAGAGAGGACATGGGTGTCATCTCTATCGGCAGCTAGGTTGTAAAGGGATTCTGCAGTTTGTTTACATCAGGCTACCTCCATTTTGTTAATTCTTGCTGTAGGATATACTACAGGAAAGTGGTATTTGAAAAGAAAACAGCTTACAGACCCCTCCAAAAAATAAAATAAAAAATTATAACGAAATATATTATCTCCCATAACAATCATATGTGCATTGATTTTGTGCGTACACAGTGTTGTCAGAGAGGGGCTTAAGATGCATTTTTTTGGGGGGAGGGTACTTGAATTATTTATCCTCATCAATCAAATACTTTCCTCCTTTATAGCATGTTCCCTCCAACAGCCAGACATGAGACAGATGTCCCCCTGCTGTCCTACAGAGTGTCTAGACCCTATTTGGATGCCCTGTCCAAAAGTGTGTCACATCCTAAACAAAGAAGGGGCAAAGGGCATTCAGTCCAGCAACCGTGGAATATTTTATAATAGTCTTGCCATCAAAACTTTAACACCCACTGGATTAATATTTACAGTGATAAATCACAGGAATGAATGCATTCACTCTGGCAGCTGCAACGTACTCACTACTGCATGGTACATTCCTTCAATATGTCGCTCCATCCCTCAGCCAGCTGTGGACCAAGAATCAGTCTACAGATGCTGGGGCTGGATGGTCATGTTCATTACACAGGCTGAACCCCCAACTAGTCTTTTGTCAAAGATAAAACAAGTTCACATCCATTATATAATTAATTTAACTAGTATAAAAGCACCATAAACTACAAAGGTAAAAACGTATTCTTTGAGGCTTCATTTTAATCACATTGACTTTCTTCCTTTTACTGTCAAATATTTTTTTTTCTCTCTATGAAAGAATCATTTAGCTAAATGTTGCTTCAGAGAGAAAACTGTTTGCAGTTGGTCAAGCAACAGAGATTGTCCAGCAAGGAAATATAAAATAAGTTACATATTAACCAACTTAAGACCCGGACCATTATGCAGGTTAAGAACCTTGCCCCTTTTTGCGATTCGGCACTGCGTCGCTTTAATTGACAATTTCACAGTCGTGCGACGTGGCTCCCAAACAAAATTGGCGTCCTTTTTTTCCCACAAATAGAGCTTACTTTTGGTGGTATTTGATCACCTCTGCGGTTTTTATTTTTTGCGCTATAAACAAAAATAGAGCGACAATTTTGAAAAAAATTCAATATTTTTTACAGGTAGGTGCCTGTGCCCAGCCGTGCCATTCTGCCGATGTAAATGTGCAGGAGGCGATCCTTAAGTGGTTAAGTAAAATTGAACTGCTGGTTTGCAACATTTTGTTATATGTACTTATTTTGCAACATTTTGTTATATGTACTTATTTCTGGAAAAACATTAAAGTGACACTAAACACAAATAGCTAGATTCAGTAAGAGTTAGGTCGGCGTATCAGTAGATACGCCGACCTAACTCAGAATCTGCGCCGACCTATGTTTAAGTGTATTCTCAAACAGAGATACGCTTAAACATATCTAAGATACGATGGCTTGAGAACCACTGCTCTATAGTCACATGGGCTGCTTGGTTGTAATAGGGAGGAAATGCTCAGCTGAGAAACTCACTGAAAACTGAGCATGTGCAGAGTTGCCACTAAAGCTGCAAAACCCCTAGCTGAATTGGAGACACGAACAGAAGGTGGAGATAGAGAGCAGCAGGATCAACCAGTTTTTTTGCGGGATACAGAAAACAAATCTGAAAACGGGTATAAACAGCTTGTAATACACCATTATTTGATAGTTTTTTATGATGTGGGTTTAGTGATACTTTAACCGCTTCAGCCCTGGACCATTTTGGTGGTCAAAGACCAGGCCACGTTTTGCGATTCGGCACTGCGTCGCTTTAACTGACATTTGTGCGGTCGTGCGACGTGGCTCCCAAACAAAATTTACGTCCTTTTTTTCCCAAAAATAGAGCTTTCTTTTGGTGATATTTGATCACCTCTGCAGTTTTTATTTTTTGTGCTATAAACAAAAAAAGAGCGACAATTTAGAAAAAAAGCAATATTTTTTACTTTTTGATATAATAAATATCCCCAATAAAGAAACATATTTTTTCCACAGTTTAGGCCGATACGTATTCTTCTTATTGATTGGTTTGCGCGAAATTTATAGCTTCTACAAAATAGGGGACTGTTTTATGGCATTTTTATTAATATTTTTTTTTTACTAGTTATTGTGGCGATTAGCGATTTTTATCAAGACTGCGACATTATGATGGACACATCGGACACTTTTGACACCATTTTGGGCTATAAAAATGCACTGATTACTGTAAAAATTACACTGGCAGTGAAGGGGTTAACCACTAGGTGGCACTGCAGGGGTTAAGTGTTCCCTAAGGAGTGATTCTTACTGTTAGGGGGCGTGGCTACACGTGTCACGTCACTGATGACTGTTCCTAATCACTAGGCAGAATAGGGGAATGCCTTGTTTACAAAGGCATTCCCCTTTTCTGCCCTTGCCGGCTTCAATCGCGGGACTCCCAGGAACATCGAGTTCCCAGGAACCGCAGCTGCACTCGCGAGGCACACGGCCGGTGGGTGGCAGATTTAAAGGGACGTACCTGTATGCCAATCTGCCTGCCCGTGCCATGTTGTCAACGTAAATAGTCGTGCGGCGGTCGGCAAATGGTTAAGTAATGTTTAAATTTTGGCTATCAAATTTTGGCAAATGGGCATAAAGAGGGTTCTCTTTTTTAATTGAAACAATTTAAACATCTTTAGAGTCCTCCTTCAAGTGAAAGAATCTGAATTGCATCATTAATCAATGCATACCTGTCGGTGGTCAGGACCAAAGGCACTAAAATCTTATAGGGCCAGATTCACAGCGGAGAGCGGCGGCGTAACGTATCGTAGATACGTTACACCGCCGCAATTTTTCATCGCAAGTGCCTGATTCACCAAGCACTTGCAATGAAAACCTACGCCGGAGGCCTCCGGCGCAAGGCGGGCCAATTTAAATGGGCGTGTGCCATTTAAATTAGGCGCGCTCCCGCGCCGGACCTACTGCGCATTCTCCGTTTCCGAACTCCCGTCGTGCATTGCGTGCCGTGACGTCATTTTTTCAAACGGCGATGCACGTAGCATAATTCCGTATTCCCGGACGGCTTACGCAAACGACGTTGATTTTTAAATTTCGACGCGGGAACGACGGCCATACTTTAGACAGCAATACACTTGCTGACTAAAGTTAGGGCAGCTAAAACGACGACTAACTTTGCGACGGGAAACTAGACTAGCGGCGACGTAGCGAACGCGAAAATCTGTCGTGAATCGCCGTAACTCCTAATTTGCATACCCAACGCTGGTTTACGACGCGAACTCCCCCCAGCGGCGGCCGCGGTATTGCATCCTAAGATCCGACAGTGTAAAACAATTACACCTGTCGGATCTTCTGGCTATCTATGCGTAACTGATTCTATGAATCAGTCGCATAGATAGAAACAGAGATACGACGACGTATCAGCAGATACGCCATCGTATCTCCACTGTGAATCTGGCCCATAGTGCCTTTCCCCTAGGTGAACTGAGGCATTCATGTATTTTTCATGTGTTTTAGGAGTTGGCCGACCAATGCTTACTACAAACATTACATATAAAGATTTTTGGTTTACTGCCATGGGATCAGGCCATACTACACATTATATCTTATGCAGCCTTATTGACCTAGGAGATGCTGTGCTACTTGCAGAAGATCCATGAGTTCTACTGATACCATATGACCAGTAACAATTTCAGAAAATTACCTGAATAATATAGAAGCCAAATCTGGCACACATGATTTACTGAAACTGGTGCATAAAGAATCTGGGAGAGCTGTGCATAGTAACCAATTGGTTTATTGGTCTTATTATCAAAGTTTAAATAAACAAGCTGAAGTTAGAAGCTGATTGTTCAAAAAATAAGAGGGGGAAAAAGAGGTAACAAGCCTCGAGACTTTTGAGGTGTTTGGATAGGGAGATAAAGACTCCCTATCCAAACTGGTACATCATATAAAATGGATACATTTTATTACAAAAGTAAAAAACATGAGAACAGTTGTACATCCATATCAAAAGTTCAAAGG
The DNA here is from genome assembly GCF_905171775.1 of Rana temporaria. Lineage (NCBI taxonomy): Eukaryota > Metazoa > Chordata > Amphibia > Anura > Ranidae > Rana > Rana temporaria. The sequence goes on along the minus strand of NC_053489.1, from coordinate 351,057,793 downwards.
TTCTGTGAAAGCATATTTAACAGACACTACCACTCTCAACATGTTTCGCTCAACAGAGCTTCCTCAGGAGGTTTCAGTAGGGTGTTTTATATGCTCTAAACAACAGAGAGATTGGGATAAATTCTCATGTTAATATTTAGTTAACACTTTGTGAAACAACAAAATTGGCATGTTGGAAAAACATACTAATATTTAAATATATTATACAAAATACAATTTATAAGGGCATAACAGGTATAGGGATACAGGAAAAGACAAAAACCTCACCAATGCTGCAGTACATAACTTGAAATTGAATGAATGCAGGTTCCATGTGTGCACAGGACATTCCACTCCTTAGAAGGTTCTTTCAGTTTTTGCAGAAGATTAAATAAATAGTATTTTTTCTACTGAAAAACAGATCAGGGGTATATAAGAAATCATAATGGGATGGTATGTTGGGGAGTGCTCTGATAATCCTCTGATAAGTTTAGAAGCTGATTGGTTACTATGCACAGCTGCACCAGATTCTGTATGCACCACTTACTATATCTCCCCATGCTGTATCACCTAAATTGAAGGAGATAAAAATGGAAATTGCTTCCTGGGGTCTTATGGCCCATACACACGATCCAAAAATTGGATGACAGGTCGTCTGACTTTTTTTCGGTTAATAGTCGCAAGTAGAAATTGAATAGGTTACTAAAGTCACAAATTCTCGGACGACAGAAAAAAAATATCGGAAGTGATGTCATGTGTTGTAATAAATTTGTATTGTATTTTCGGACAACAACTATACTGGCTAAACGAAAAACGTACGATCTGGTATTGTACGAGGAAAATTATCGTGCTTGTCCGATCTAATAATATCGGATGAATTGTCGTGATTGGCTCTCGAAAGCGCTGTACCATCGATCCGATTATCGTACGATTCTTCCTCGGATGACAGTTTTCGTGCGATATTCGGATCATGTGTATGGGCCATTAGGCTGGGTTCAGAAATGCCGCGGTGCACGGCATGGGGTCCGGTGGGTCACTGTTCTCCGATTCAGGTGCCAATCAGGTCAGAATTTCTGCCTGAATTTGCACCTGATTCGGAGCCAAAGACGCACAGGACCCTTTCCGCCAGCCCTGAGGTGTGTAAACTAGCTCCATTAAGAGCTGGTCACACTCTCCTGGCATGTAAATTGGATGTGGAGAAACTTGCATCCAATTCACGTGAACCCAGCCTTATGCAGACAGGCTAGAGTAGCTCCTTATGAACCCAACTGATGAGTTATCAGGGGTGCCCATGAGCAGCTTCAAGACTGAATTCCAAGCAAACAGCTATATACATAGATGGAATATATATATGAGTGCTGTTTTATCTGTTTTTACAAAGGCTGTGTATTTCTATCCCTTTCAAATCCTTAGATTTACACACTTCTGCCTTACAGCACACCCCTGTCAAAGCATGGGAGGAGACCTAATATTTATTATCTACAATTTCCCTTTTACTTACATGTCACATTCCCACTCCCACCCTCTGACTGGACAGTGAAAGGAGAAGCAGTGCGCTTATGAGGTCATCACTTTGTCACTCTGCTCTCTCCTCCTATTAGCATGCTCCTTGCACTGCGGAACACCCAGGGCCGCCATCAGGGGTGTACAGGCATTACACCTGTAAGGGGCCCGATGGTCCCCAGGGGCCCGGCTGGCCCCCATCCCGTTTTTTTTTGTAATTTATTTTTTATTATTACATTTTTTTGCATTACACCTGTAAGGGGCCGATGGTCCCGGGGGCCCCTTACAGGCCCAGCTGGCCCCCCTCCCAGTTTTTTTTTATTAATTTTAATTATTTTTTGCATTACACCTGTAAGGTAAGGCCCAGCTGGCCCCCCTCCCAGTTTTTTTTTATTGATTTTAATTATTTTTTGCATTACACCTGTAAGGTCTATTGGTCCCCAGGGCCCCTTACAGGCCCCCGCCCCCCCCTCTTTTTTTTTTTTTTTGCATTAGACCTGTAAGGGGCCCGATGGTCCCCAGGCCCCTACCCGCTTATTATCTGGTGTCAGGAGAGAAGAAAGAGATCACACTTGACTTTTTCGTCAGCACCCCCCCCCCCCCCCCCCGTTCTGGTTCTCAGCTCCAGGGGGGCCCTGCCTAAAGCTGTGTAAGGGGCCCCAACATTTGTGATGGCTGCCCTGAACACCTGACTGGCTCCTTGTGCTGCATCTTCATCCCCTAGTCCGAGCATTGCTATACAATGACTGCAAGAAGCTAATATCAGGTCAAATAAAAATATTTACCGTACATGGAAAAGGGTGATTTTATTCATTGTATTAATTATTAGCGTGCATCTTTTCGATCTGCCAGGAGTTCAGCTTTAGGATTTCCAGAAAGACACAGCTTGTACTCAGTGCCTCTTCACAAAGACAGAGAGCTCTGCCATACCAAAAAAAAAAAAAGTCCCTGGGTTGCCCAAATAAATCCGTTCAAGTTGTCCCAAATGAGGTGATTGATGGGAATTGAAGAGGGCCAACACCTGTGGCTTAGCATAAGATGCACTAGTACAAAGGCTGTTTGATAAAAGAGGAAGCTTTTTATTATCATTCAGCGATAACAAAGCACACTAATTCACACATTTACAATCTATGGGTGATGCAGCCTAAAGGAAAAGACACAAATTGTCATCTAAGTTCGAGATCCATACAGTTGTAAAATTAGATTACATTTGGAAGGTACACTAGATTGGACCATCGGTGAAAACCAATGTTGTAGAGATGATTTTTTGATATTTATTAGGGCTGCTTTAAGATTTCCTGAGTGGTAAGACATTTTCTACCTATTTTCAGGGTGGTATGACATAGATGTTGATTTCATTGCATTGCAGAGTACGATGACATGGATGCTAATTATATTTCTTTGTATGCTAGTTATCTTCTTTATTCAGTGCTGAATGCTTCGCTGCCAGATCCTGTGAAAAGAGAGACTCGCTAGTGTGTGGGAACCCTGCCAGCATATGTCTCCCATAGATTCCTGACCATGCTGCAGCATACTATGAGTAATTCTGCTAGGACTCCATTTCCCATTGTGATTCATTTTGCTAGCTTGATGGATTGATCTTGGTGTGGGTAATTATGATGGGTTTCTGGCTCTTCATGGTTGTCTTTCAGGTTTGCAGAAACTGTTCTTGGGTAGCCTTTGTGTATCAACAACGCTTTAATCGGCATGAAAATTGGATTGGATGTCATATTCCAGCTTCTTCAAAAAGAACTTAATTAGCAGGACTTTGTTGGTCTTGCTAGATAAATACATATGTGGATACCACTGATAAGAGAGCAGTATTGTCAACCTCACCGACTGATACTATATATGTTACATGAAAGAATATCACCCCTGTTTAGCCAGATGTGATATTATGTATAGTAATTCTAGAAAGTAGTATAGCTGCAATGTACACAAGTAGAAATTTTAGCTATTTGGGAATATATTCTCGCAATCTTCTGAATTAAAAATGAATAAAAAAACAATTGTAAACAATCCAATTGAAATAGATAATTTTAGGCACCTTAATATTAAAGCGGGGTTCCGCGGGTTTAAGTTTTTTTTTTTTTTAAAGGTTTCTGGCGCTCTTACCTTGTGTAGGTAATCGCTCATCTGTCCCAGTCTTGTAGCCCGCTGCAGTGGTAAACGCGAGAAAATTATATTTTATAAAATTCTAAGATGGACGTTACCATCTTTACTGTGGGCACTGTGAAGCCCAGCTCGTTCTTCTTCTGGGATGCGGCGAATGCTGACACGCTGGTGAAGTCACATGACCCGCCTGATGTCACATGACCCGCGAGATATCGCGGGATTTCGACACACAGCACGTCTCCTGGGATTCTCAGGAGACGCTCCCAGGAGACAAAGCGCTGATGGGGGATTTTGGAAAACCACGCCCACTCCCGCGGGGAATAGTGAGTGACAGCTCACAAAAGGGCCTCGTTTCAAGGTAAGGAGGCCGATTAAAAAAAAAAAAAAACGAATACATAGTGTACTATGGCTGAAGTTTTTAATAAGCAGAACTTGTAAATTAGGGTGAACCTCCGCTTTAATAAGAAAACAATGTAGGAGTACTGTAGTTATGCTAGGTTTATGTGGTGCACAACCTAATCTACAGTCATGCATGACTCCACTTTTTATGTGGCACTGAGCTTCCCAGTAATATGTTTCTATCTGCTTCTATAGAGATGATGGCAGTACACAGTACTATATATTTATTTATAGTACAGAAGGCACATGATCCCTAGTCATTTGTTGCATAGGACCATAGCATATGCAGAAAATTGATGTACAATGTGAAAAACCCTACACCCAGGGGCGGACTGAGCATTCGGGCACTCAGGCACTGCCCGAGGGCCCCATGACACTAGGTGGCCCCATCAGGGTTGCCAGCATCAGTAAAAACCACGGACAGTGTGTAAAAATCTGTGTTTTTAAAAAAATCCCAAGATTATAGCTGTGTATTCTGTGTGTATGTATACTGTGTGTGTGTGTATTCTGTGTGTATGTATACTGTGTGTGTGTGTATTCTGTGTGTGTGTATACTGTGTGTGTGTATACTGTGTAGCCCCATAATCTATTGCCTGGGGGCCCCATAATCTCCTATTGCCCGGAGGCCCCATGAATTGTCAGTCCACCCCTGCCTACACCACATAATAATTTTACTACTCCAGCCAAATAAGAACCTACCAGTATAACTGCCAACCTTGGTTTACCTTTTTTACCCCAGGAAGTAGCCTATTGGCATCCTTGAGTCTGCATTTATAATACTTGTAGATTAAAGTGTTACTAAACCCATCACAGTAAAATCAGTCTTTATATGCGTAAAGCAGGCTTGTTATACTCACTGTGGAACCTAAGGGGTCAATCCTCTGCATTGTGTAAAAAGTCAGTTTGATCCTGTATGCACAGATCCTCCTCTTCTTCAAATGACTCCAAAACATGTCCGGATAAAACAGAGTTACTGCACAAGTTTTGTGTATATTGCCACAGAGTTTTTTTTTTATCTTGGGAGAGTGCATGTGATCAGCACAGGGCCAATCAGCACTGTCCAGACAGAGGGTCAGGGGTCCTGAATCCTGATAGGACAGCCAGTGCAGTATGAAGATTCCTCCAAGTTTTAAACAGACATTCATAGAAGTCACAAGACTGCTAAATACTGCTGATGAGAAAAGGTATTTAGCACTTTATATTTACTAAAATAATTACATTTCCATGTTCTGTGTACTGTGGAAGATCAGATATAGTGAATGCAGGGTCCTCCTGTGCAGGGGCGGACTGACAACTCATGGGGTTCTCCGGGAAATAGGAGATTATGGGGCCCCCGGGCAATTGTAGATTATGGGGCCCCCGGGCAATAGGAGATTATGGGGCCCCAAGCAATAGATTATGGGGCCACACAGTATACACACACAGTATACATACACACGCTGAAAAGGTACTGCAGAGGCGGAGCAGCTATAATTTTGGGATTTTTAAAAAAACACAGATTTTTCCATACTGTCCCTGGTTTTACTGAGGCTGGCAACCCTGATGGGGCCCCCTAGTGGCATAGGGCCCTCGGGCAGTGCTCCTGTGTTTAGTATAACTTTAAATATACTGTAAGGCCCCGTACACACGACAGAGTTTCTCGGCAGAATTCACAGAGAAACTCGGTCAAAACCCGGATTCTGCCGAGAAACTCTGTCGTCTGTACAGTTTTGGCTCGATGGAGCCGCCGAGGAACTCGACGAGAAAATAGAGAACATGTTCTCTATTTTCTCGTTGTTCTATGGGAGAAGGCGGCCCGCCGAGCTCCTCGGCGGCTTCATCCCAAAACTCGACGAGGAACTCGACGTGCCAAGCACGTCGAGTTCCTCGGCCGTGTGTACGGGGCCTTAGGGTTTACTTCATGTGTAGAGCATCAAGGATTTAGTCCACTCGCCAACTTGCAGGTGCCTACAGAAGGGTTAATTTGTTTTTCTTTGTGTGTTCCTGTTCTTCTTTCCTGTGTTTGTGCCCTCAAGTTACTTGGGTCAGTCAGGTGGCAAATGTTACAATATCCTAATGTTTGACTCTGTCCTTAGGTTGACCTGTGAGCTGGGGGTTACTAAGCTGGAAGGGTTAATGTTTTTCTCACCATTTTTAGCAAGGTTGCCACCCCCTACAGGTCATACCATATAAATGGGGCTATATGCCCTGGAAAGCTTCCTGGGGAAATATTGATAAAGTCTAGCTGTTACTCTCCTGGAATAGATCACCCCCTGGGGGTGGGGGGTGATGGAAGCCCAGTCTGAGTTCCCAGTAGGGTCATGAACCTGAAGACCCTTATGGACTTACAAGTGCTAGTAAAGGACTTATTGTCTTTGAGGATTACTGCCAAATCATGGACTCTAAGGGACTTATGTTGCTTCTTGTGGATTATTGCATAATCTAAATGCTGCACATCTAGGAAAGTGGTGTTCTCTAACAAAGAGTGTGTTTGAAATGTTAAGTGCCATCAGTATAAAAAAGTCTGCTGCCGAATACAAAGGGTTAACTGTGACAGTTGCTGCCGCTTCTAAGTCTGGAATTGTGACTAAATGTTGTTTAAGCATTAGCGAGCCCCGTTTCTTCATGTCCCCGCTAGGGTGCCTTAAGCCTCGTCCACATGCCCACTTTTATTTATAAACAAAAGTTCCTTCACTAGCAGACATCACTGCCATTTTTTTATTGGTCGAAATATTTTGTATATTGGAAAAAAACGTGCATGCTCAGAATCAAGTATGAGATGGGACCGCTCGTTCTGGTAAAACTAGCGTTCAGAATGGAGCTAGCTGTAACGGACTGAAACACACGAAGACTGAAAAGTGCAAATCGTCTCTCGCCAAACTTTTACTAACACGAGGATCAGCAAAAGCAGCCCAAAGGGTGGCGCCATTTGAAAGGAACTTCTTTTTTATAGTCCCGTAGTACATGTTGTACGTCACCGCGCTTTGGTCGGACGTTTTTTTGCATGAACGTGTGTATACAAGTCAGGCTGGAGAGGAATCACGTTGTGAAAAACAACGGCTTTTTGAACGTCAGTAAAAACGATGGTGTGTACGCGGCATAAGTCCCTGGAGCCACTTAGTAGGTGCCATCCAAACTTTGAACATCTCTGATCAATAAACTGACAGTGCTCCTCTACAGGGATTTTCTTTAGACTGACACTTTTATTTTCATTGAAAATGTCAAGTTTTTATACTTTCTCATTTTGTCCATTGCCGCTAGCAACTCTAATGCCGCGTACACACGACCGTTTTTCGGGATGTAAAAAATGACATTTTTAATGGTCTAGAACAGTGGTCTCCAAACTGTGGCACGGGGGCCAGATGCGGCCCTTTGCTTGCTTTCATCTGGCCCTTGAGGTACTATTTCATCCACTGATACAAATAATGGGGCAAAGTTCCCCCCACTGACAACAATGAAGGGGCACAAATCTCTCCACTGACACCAATGAATGGTCACTATTCCTCCCAAAAACACCAATAATGGGGCAAAATTTCACCCAACGGTGGGGCACAATTTCTCCCAACGATACCAACAATAGGACATAATTCCTCCCAATGACACCAGTAATGGGCATCATTTCTCCCAATGATGGGGCACAATTTCTCCCACCAACAATAGGGCCCAGTGATACCATTGATGGGACACAATTCCTTCCAATGACACCAATGATGGGACACAATTCCTTCCGATGGCATTTTGGAAGGGATGCAATCCCTTCCACTTACACCAATGATGGTGCACAACTCCCCCACTGACACCAAAGATGGGGCCTTGTTTTTTCCCACAGATGCTGGGACCTTTTCTACTTTCAATGGCCACTTTCTGGCCTTTCTAAAGTCTGAAGGACAGTAAACTGGCCCTTTGTTTAGAAAGTTTGGAGACCCCTGGTCTAGAAAAAACAAAGTTTTTTTTAACCCGATCGTTAAACCGGCCTTGCCTACACACGATCGTGGAAAACAAATGCTCTAGCAAAGCACGGTGACGTACAACACGTATGACGGCACTATAAACTGGAAGTTCCATTCAGATGGCGCCACCCTTGGGGCTGCTTTAGCTGATTTCCTGTTAGTAAAAGACGATTTGCACTTTTCTGTCTGTTACAGCATGATGAATGTGCTTACTCCATTACGAACGCTAGTTTTACCAGAACGAGCGCTCCCGTCTCATAACTTGCTTCTGAGCATGCACGTTTTTTTCACGTCGTTAAAGCTCACACACGACCATTTTTTACGACGTTAAAAACAACGTGAAAAATTAGAGCATGTTATAAATTTTTAATGCCCATTTTTTACGTCGTGAAAAATGCCCTGGAGCCCACGCACGATTGTTTTTAATGACATTTAAAAAAAAACGTTGGTTTTTACAACCCGAAAAACGGTCATGTGTACGCGGCATAATGCCTCGTACACACAATCGGAAATTCCGACAAGAAAATCATGGATTTTTTTCAGACTGAAATTTGGCTGAAACTTGTGGTGCATACACACGGTCACACCAAATTCTGACCGTTAAGAACGCAGTGACATACAACACTACGACTATAAAACTGAAATTCTATTCCCAGTCCGCCACCTTTTGTGCTCCTTCTGCTAATCTCATGTTAGTAAAAGTTTGGTGAGAGACGATACGCGCTTTTCAGCCTTCGTGCTTTTCAGTTCGTTACAGCGTGACAAATGTGCTATCTCCATTACGAACGCTAGTTTTACCAGACCGAACGCTTCCGTCTCGTACTTGATTCAGAGCATGCATGGTTTTTGGTGTGTCTGAATTGTAAACAGACGATCGGAATTTCCTCCAAGAACTTTTCTTGACGGAAAATTTGAGAACCAGCTCTCAAATTGTTCTTGGTGGAAATTCCGACAGAAAAATTCCGATCCTACACACGGTCAGAATTTCCGAACAAAAGCTCACATTGGACTTTTCTTGTCGGAATTTCCGATCGCGTGTACGCGGCATTAGAAGTGTAAAGGTTCCTGAGCTTGGGAAGCAACTCGATCCGGAAGATTGGCAGGCTATGACCATGGCATTGTCTAAATGTTCTACAAATGTTCTCTTTCAAGAGAACGCTTATAAAGTGTTCTATAGGTGGTACTATACCCCGACCAAGCTGGCGAGTTTCATACCTTCCTACTCTCCTTTGTGTTTCCGTGGATGCTCTCAGGAGGGTACGATGGCACACGTCTGGTGGACCTGTCCCAGGGTATGCAGATTGTGGGTTAGAGTTTATGCGCTGCTCCGCAACCTCTTTGATACCAACTTGAAGAGGGACCCCTTTGAGGCCCTTTTATGGAAACTGATCACGGAGCTTCTCCGCCCTGAACGCCAGTTGGCGGCGCATGTTTTTACTGCAACTAAATTGATCATTGCAAGGGCCTGGAAGACCCCGGTTCTCAGCTTCGAAGCAGTTAAAAACTGCATTAATGATATTATGGTTAATGAGAAACTTACTGCTGTGTTGGCAGATACCCACGATAAATTCCTCCGGGTGTGGCAACCCTGGGTGGCTTACAACCACCCTTCACGGTTTGACCCAGCACTACTTTCTCTTTGATGAGCCTCCGTTCCCCCCACCCCGTGGACCCCTTTCCTTCCTCTTTTTTTTTTTCTTCTATATTCTTTTATTCTTTTTACTTTCTTCTTGCTGTTCTTTTCTATTTCTATTCCTCTTTCCCTTCATCGCTACTTGTTCATGCTACTTTTCTAGCTGGCTTTCTTTCTTTTCATCCTCCCTTTCTTTCTTTGTGGCTCGGGCCCTCAGGCTTGGTCCTGCTGGCCTTGGACACAGGATGCATTTTTTCTTTTACAAATTGGAATACTGATTTCCTCTGTTATGTGCCTGCTTGAATTTTATATATATGTATATATATATATATATATATATATATATATATATATATATATATATATATATATATATATATATATATGTATATATATGTTTATATTTATATATTTTGTTTTTTATTTTTGTCACATCATTTATTTTTATATATATATGTATATATTTCTAATTTTTTTTTTTTTTTTTTTATATATATATATTTTTTTGTAAGGTTGTGTATTGTATAACAACTGTGCTTTTAAGTTTTACATTTACCCCGGTGTGATAACCGGAATGTTACCTAAGCCAGCATTAGGTCACTCTAGCAGGCCACTTGAGTTGAGGACATTCTATAGCCGGCCTTCTGGATTCGCTTTCGGATCCCTAGGAGCGGGACTAACCTCAGGTTTACGGACTATCTTTTCTGATATTTGATAAGCTTATGGTGTGTCCTCCACTGCCTTTTTTTTCTTTTGTATTCTCTTTTTTTTTTTTTTTTGATTGTTGATGTGTTTTTTCAATAAAACTCTTTTGTACAAGAAGTGTAAAGGTTCAGCACTTTCAATTGTTTGTCAATTGGTTTCCTTTATTATTATTATTATACAGGATTTATATAGTGCCAACAGTTTGCACGGCACTTTACAACATGAGGGCAGACAGTACAGTTACAATACAATTCAATACAGGAGGAATCAAAGGGTCCTGCTCAATAGAGCTTACAACCTTCCTATTCTCTAGTCTAGGCTATCTACCTCATCTTTATGTTCACTGGCCTCAGTCTCACTCTCATGGAGTTTTTGCAGATCTAGTGCAGGTCTACCCTTATTACACACAGTACTTAACCACACTGAGCTTCTATCTTTGCTCTTGCCGATAAGCAATTACCTAGCTCACTACAGCTTTCCACCCTTCCTGTCATCCCAGATCGGAATTTAGGACTTTATTGTTTCTCACAGGAACTATACTATCACAGCAAAGCATTTCTGTTTTTTAGTAAAGACCACTGATAGTTTTCTTGACCCAGAATCTGATGGGGCAGTACCTGCAGAGGAAATATGCACAGAGGGACACTTATCTCACACAGCAACCTGATGGAACACTGACTCATCTGTCATTAGATACCCTGCAGGCAGCTGTCCTGACATTTGACATTTACAAAAGGCAACCAGGTCCTCATGAATGCCTTTACCCGGTGAGAAGCCTTTTGGCATTACTTGCCAGTCTTCACATTCAACATCTATCACATGTCCCTGAAGTTCAGGAGCTTTATCGGGTTTACTAGAACAACCCACTTTTGGGTTGGTGACCAGTGGCGGAACTACCGCCATAGCTACCCACGCGGGCGCTATGGGGCCCGCAGCCGAGTGAGGATCAGGGGGCCCGGTGAGGATAAGAGCAGAGCCGGCCCCCATCCCGTTCGACCTGCTCCGCTGTGAGGCTAATTGCCAGTGAGAATGGCAGCGCCGCGGCACTCTCCCGCCCCCCCCCTTCTTCCCCGCTGCAGAGAGTGGAGGGAGCGGTGAAATGAGGTCTCGAGTCGCTGCTAGCTCCCCCCCCCCCCCCCCCGCGCATCTCAATCCGTGGGGCAGCTCATGCTGGAACTGCTGTCATTTTGCTAGCACCCCCTCCCCCCCCCTTCTCAATCTGCGGTGTAGAGGAGGGGAGAGGAGAGATGAGTCTGCCCATGCAGCTGGGACTGCTGGACATCACTAGCACCAAGCTTCATTGGCCCCCCCCCCTTCTCATTCCGCGGGGCAGAGGAGGGGAGGGAGAGCTGTGTCACTGTCTGCTTATGTAGCTGGAACTGCTAGCACCTGACCAAGCTCCCCCCCCCCCCACTCGCTTCTCACTGCGCGGTGCAGAGGAGGTGAGGGAGAGGAGAGAGATGTGTCTGCTCAACTCAAGCATCTGATGTAAGGGGGGGGGGGGCTTTGTGTGCAACCACTGATGTAATGGGGGGCCTCTGTGTGCAACCACTGATGTAATGGGGGGGGGGCTCTGTGTGCAACCACTGATGTAATGGGGGGGGCCTCTGTGTGCAACCACTGATGTAATGGGGGGGCCTCTGTGTGCAACCACTGATGTAATGGGGGGCCTCTGTGTGCAACCACTGATGTAATGGGGGGGCCCTCTGTGTGCAACCACTGATGTAATGGGGGGGGGGGCCTCTGTGTGCAACCACTGATGTAATGGGGGGGCCTCTGTGTGCAACCACTGATGTAATGGGGGGGGGGCCTCTGTGTGCAACCACTGATGTAATGGGGGGGCCTCTGTGTGCAACCACTGATGTAATGGGGGGCCTCTGTGTGCAACCACTGATGTAATGGGGGGGCCCTCTGTGTGCAACCACTGATGTAATGGGGGGGGGGCCTCTGTGTGCAACCACTGATGTAATGGGGGGGCCTCTGTGTGCAACCACTGATGTAATGGGGGGGGCCTCTGTGTGCAACCACTGATGTAATGGGGGGGCCTCTGTGTGCAACCACTGATGTAATGTGGGGGCCTCTGTGCAACCACTGATGTAATGGGGGGGCCTCTGTGTGCAACCTCTGGTGTAATGGGGGGGCCTCTGTGTGCAACCTCTGATGTAATGGGGGGCCTCTGTGTGCAACCTCTGATGTAATGGGGGGGCCTCTGTGCAACCTCTGATGTAATGGGGGGCCTCTGTGTGCAACCACTGATGTAATGGGGGGGCCTCTGTGTGCAACCTCTGATGTAATGGGGGGGCCTCTGTGTGCAACCTCTGATGTAATGGGGGGGGGCCTCTGTGTGCAACCTCTGATGTAATGGGGGGCCTCTGTGTGCAACCTCTGATGTAATGTGGGGGCCTCTGTGTGCAACCTCTGATGTAATGTGGGGGCCTCTGTGTGCAACCTCTGATGTAATGGGGGGCCTCTGTGTGCAACCTCTGATGTAATGGGGGGGGCCTCTGTGTCTAACCTCTGATGTAATGGGGGGCCTCTGTGTGCAACCTCTGATGTAATGTGGGGGCCTCTGTGTGCAACCTCTGATGTAATGTGGGGGCCTCTGTGTGCAACCTCTGATGTAATGGGGGGGGCCTCTGTGTGCAACCTCTGATGTAATGGGGGGCCTCTGTGTGCAACCTCTGATGTAATGGGGGGCCTCTGTGTGCAACCTCTGATGTAATGGGGGGGCCTCTGTGCAACCTCTCATGTAATGGGGGGGCCTCCGTGCAACCTCTCATGTAATGGGGGGGGGCCTCTGTGCAACCTCTGATGTAATGGGGGGGCCTCTGATGTAATGGGGGGGCCTCCGTGCCACCTCTGATGTAATGGGGGGGCCTCCGTGCCACCTCTGATGTAATGGGGGGCCTCCGTGCCTCTCTGATGTAATGGGGGGGCGGCCCTCTGTGCAACCTCTGTTGTAATGGGGGGGCCTCTGTGCAACCTCTGTTGTAATGGGGGGGCCTCTGTGCAACCTCTGTTGTAATGGGGGGGCCTCTGTGCAACCTCTGTTGTAATGGGGGGGCCTCTCTGCAGACTCTGATGTAAGGGGGGCCTCTGTGTGGCCATGACAGGTCCTCTTTATACTTCTATATACATGTATAGATCCATGACAGGTCCACTTTAGTTATCCTGATATAAAATAATGAATGTGGGGGCATTTTGGTGGGCGTGATTTATTTTTTGGGGGGGGGCAGCATTTCATTCTTGGTACCAGGCAGCACAATGTCTTGGGCCGGCACTGGATAAGAGCATCGCCGGCATGGTCTCCCAGCCAGGGGAAGAGAGAGGAGAGGAAGAGGCGAGCTGTCCGTATCAGCAGAGAGCGGAATTGCCTGCTGTAATAGCTTTCATTTGAACTTCCAGTGTTCCCGGGGCTCATGTCACATAGCTCCACCTCTTGGCCCGGCACCTTTGATCGACAGAACGCCGGTCCAGTGTGGGACATGTGACATCATCAAAGGCGTTGGGGTAAGAGGTGGGGCTATGTGACGATGAGCCCCGGGAAGACGGGAAATTCAAATGAAAGCTATTACAGCGGGCAATCCCGCTCTCTGCTGATCCGGCCAGCTTGCTTCTTCCTCTGCACAGGTGAGGCTGTATTGGGCACAGGCAGGCCAGGCTGTATTGGGCACAGGCAATGCTGTATTGGGCACAGGTCATGCTGTATGGGCCACAGGCAGTTCAGGGTGTATTGGGCACAGGCCAGGCTGTATTTGGCACAAGCAACGCTGTATTGGGCACAGGCAACGCTGTATTGGGCACAGGTCATGCTGTATGGGGCACAGGTCATGCCGCATTGGGCACAGGCAATGCTGTATTGGGCACAGGTCATGCTGTATGGGGCACAGGCAGGCCAGGCTGTATTGGGCACAGGCAGGCCAGGCTGTATTGGGTACAGGCAGGCCAGGCTTTATTGGGCACGGGCAATGCTGTATGGGGCACAGGTCACGCTGTATGGGGCACAGGTCACGCTGCATTGGGCACGGTCATGCTGCATGGGGCACAGGTCACGCTGCATAGGGCACAGGTCATGCTGTATGGGGCACAGGTCACGCTGCATTGGGCACAGGTCACGCTGCATGGGGCACAGGTCACGCTGCATGGGGCACAGGTCACGCTGCATGGGGCACAGGACACGCTGCGTAGGGCACAGGTCACGCTGTATGGGGCACAGGTCACGCTGTATGGGGCACAGGTCACGCTTCATTGGGCACAGGTCACACTGTATGGGGAACCGGTCACGCTGTATGTGGCACAGGTCACGCTGTATGGGGCACAGGTCACGCTGTATGGGGCACAGGTCACGCTGCATTGACACTAGGGCGGCTCTGGGGGGCCCCATACAACATTTTGCTATGGGGCCCTGTGATTTCTAGTTACGCCCCTGTTGGTGACCCCAATCTTTCCACTCACACGGGCACACTCTGGCACTGCTCCTAATGCCTCTTTGTTTTACAAAATTAACTCTTTAATTCTTGGGTTACAGACAAAATTACTGTTTTCTCATCAGTTCTGTGCTCTTACTTATTGCGAGGAGTATTTGCTGCTGCAAAGAGTGCACCCTTGCCCATAAGCTGATTGGCACTGGCAGCACCTTGGACTTGAATAGCAGAAATGCTAATATACAGAGGGGGCTTCCGACATCTCTGCTTTATTAGTTCTGTCTACCAGTCCTCTGGTGTGCCCTCCATACACAAAACTACCTTGAAGTAACCCAAAAGTGGAAAGTGAGACCTTTATCATCATCAACTGAAAAGTAATTAAAAAAAAATGATTACCAAACTGCTATATGGCCACAAAAGTAAATAACGTCTGAACATTTAATAATTCTCACTTTTCTGGCAAATAGAGGGCAATCCCAAATCAACACTTACGATCCTCTTGGGACCCTCACGTGGTTGAGCATGCGAATAGACTCATTTTCTGAAGTTCTAGAAAATGCATTTTTTTAAAAGGGACCAGAGTTGGAGATAGCCTTGTTCATAACTGACACAATAGCCTGGTGCTCTCCCATTGGGTTTTTATACACTTTATCCACACTCATTCTCTCTGACTCTGCAACAGTAAGCTTCACCACAACCTTTCCACGGATATTGTCAATTAGAAAAATCACTTTGTAAGTCATGGCAGACTGCATTATCACACGTTCAATGTTCAATATGGTGAGACTTTTGAACTTTCACTTCGGGCCTCTCAGAGCTTTCTAAGCTTACCTCTATTTCACCTAACACTGTTGCTATGGGAAACTGCATGCTTTTTTAGTTGTCACCCCTACCACATTTAGATTAGCACTTTGCTTAACCTGTACCCGCACGTTACACCCCCCTGTCCAGGCCATTTTTCAGTTTTCAGTGCTGCTAGAGTTTGACTTACAATTACTCAGTCTTGCAACACTGAACAAAGATCAAGCTTTCATTGGGTATTTAATGTAACACACTCTACCTTAGGTAGGTGCTCAGTGTAAGGGTTTTTATGTAAGCTGCCAGTGTAGGTAGATTTAAGCAGGCCTATGCTGCAAGCTAGGCCTGTTTGTTTTTGATCTGGGGGCAGGGGAGTGCTTAAGTGTAGCATTGGGTGACTGACATGTACTTCGGGTCTTGGGCGCCTCACCTGTTTCCAGTGAGAATGTGCTGGAAAAGGGGCAGGGCAGAGAGCTGGAGTGACATGGGGATCATGTGAGCTGGAGTGACATGGGGATCATTTGAGCTCTGACCAATCCCCAACTAGGATTGGCAGGCGGCAGGCCTCCTACATATATACATGGTCAGCAGGCTGGGGAAGGAGTTGTCGGCTGGGTGAACTGAAGGATGGAGCGTTAGACTGTTGTGCCTGAGGGCACCTCCATCTTGGGGAGTGTACTTCAGGCGGAGAAGCTCGGGAGCTGGGAGGGAGCCTCTCCTTAAACGGTCATGGAGAGGTGTCCTGGAACAGGAGTTGAAAGAGACAGTTGGTCCGCACGTCCGGAGTAAGTCCTTCAGGAAGGATCCAGGGCAGGCATCGGTGAGTGAGAGCACAGTGGAGAGATCTGGAAGAGGCATGCCAGGGGACCTGAATGCAGAACCAGAGAAAGAGACTGTGGCGTTAGTGTCAAATCTATGCAGCCATGATAGCAAGCAGGATTTGCAAGCTGGAATTGCTGGGATCAGTAGTACATCATCATTTGTTCTTCTCAAGTAAATCAGTAGCTCTGATCGCTGTATAAATGTCAATGGTCCCAAAAAAGTGTCAAAAGTGTCCGATCTGTGTGCCCCAATGTCGCAGTCCCACTAAAAATTACTGATCGCCTTCATTACTATTAAAAAAAATAAATAATAAAAATTCCATAAATCTATCCCCTATTTTGTAGATGCTTTAATTTTTGCTCAAACCAATCAATATAAGCTTATTGCAATTTTTTTCCCAAAAATACGTAGAAGAATACATATTGGCCTAAACTGATGAAGAAATACATTTTTTTGTTTGTTTTTTGGGATATTTATTATAGCAAAAAGTAAAAAATATCGTTTTTGTTTTTTTTTTCAAAATTATCACTCTTTTTTGTTTATAGCGCAAAAAAAAAAAAAAACGCAGAGGTAATCAAATACAACCAAAATAAATCTCTATTTGTGGGGAAAGGACGTACATTTTGTTTGGGTACAGCGTTGCATGAACAATTGTCAGTTCGCAGCTGGCCAACCCCCCCCCCCCAGGCAGCCAACCACATAAACCACCATGCCCTGCCCGGCGCTCGCTCAATCAATCACCGCTTCCCCCTCACTCGATTGATTACCAGTTGCCCGGCAGGCCCCCCACCAGCCCTTACCCCATCCAGGTGGCGGCTTCCCCCATCCCCTGTCTTCTCCCAAGTCCCGGCGGTCGCTTCTCCTCCCGGGCAATCAGGAGTTAGGATTTGCAGCCAATTAGGTCTAAGGACTCGCTTCCTGATTGTCTGGGAGGAGAAACAGGAAGACATTAGCGAATATTAATTTGCCAATGTCACACAACTGGATGGGATGGGATGGGACACAACTTTTGAAGCCAATTAGAGTCTAATCCTGCTTCTAAAAAATAAAAAAAATTCCCATTGGAATCCATGCATTCGGCGTCCTGCATGTAGAATAGGGACCGGACACATGGATTAGGAGGGCGGTGCCCCTGCGACCCTAATGGAGGTGCCGCCACTGGGGACAGTCCCTCGAAATCAGGCACAGTTGGGAGCTATGCCATTGTGAGACAACAAGTTTGCTTCCTACACACCATATATCAATCCTGCAGCCCCTCACTATGTGTAGGTGAGAAACCTAGGAGACTCATCCACACCATCCACAACCCTGCAAGCTAATGCCTCACAATATACATATACAATTCTATCTATAGTGCTTCTTCTCACCTATGCATATACACATGGGATGCACATTTAAAAACACAATTCTTTATATGGTAAATTTGTATGGAAAAAGACATTTAAAGTTGTAGCTTGGATATACATTGGCACGATCATCATAAATGTCTGTTTATTAATACTATTAAACATTTCAGTGAGAGGGAGGAAAGATGGAAGCTAAAATGCAAGCATTCTAGTTTTTGTATTCTTTCTTTTTTATTATTATACATAGTGTTCTAGAGACTAGAGGAAATTTCTTCCGAAAGTATGCATTTAGTAATGCTATTCAGGCGTTTGGGGGTTTTCACTGCTTTGTGAGCCTGTGGCTACCTGTGGGTCTCACTATGCCCAGTTTTTGCTAACAAGAGCTTGAAGTTGAACTAAATTGTCACATAAAATGCTTTGCTTTGTTCACGTTTTTTCTCCCCATGCACATTCTTTGTGTGCGCCACAGATGGCTGTGGTTTGGGGTGCTCCTTTACTGAAGTCACCCGCACCTTTCACTCTGCTCCCCACAACCTCCTGGGCTTTCATCATTACCTGGGTTCTAGGCAGGGCTCAAGTCCTGCGGGAACGCGTGGGAACGGAGTCCCTGCACTTTTTTCACAGCAGGAACTCAGTTCCCTTTGCAGGACTAGAGCAGCCGAGCCGCCCGAGCCAATCCTTCACTAAGCGGCGATGCCCAGCTCGAGTCACTGTCAGGGGCAGGCGAACCTTAGTAATCCTTTATGTTACTGGCCGCGTCCTGTATATGGATTCATCAGGTAGTGTGCGGGTATTCCGTCACTTCCTCGATGCAGCAATGTCTCCTGGGAGCTTTTGTCATTGTTCCCAGAAGACATTGCGGAGGTCTGCCGCGAGTTATCGCGGGATTTAGAAAGAACTTGCTTAAGGTTCTCGCAATAACTCGCGGAAGACCTCCGCAATGTCTCCTGGGAACAATGACAAAAGCTCCCAAGGGACATTGCGGCATCGAGGAAGTGACAAAATACCCGCACACTACCCGAATAATCCATATACAGGAAGCGGCCAGTAACATAAAGAATTACTAAGGTACAGTGGATCGAAAAAAAAAACATGCGGTTTAGTAATTATGCATATGAGCGTACCATTTTTTTTTATTTGGTGGGAGAGTGGATCTTGGGTGGGAGTTCCCACACTTTTTTCCCCAGGACTTGACCCCTGGTTCTAGGACTCACCTAGGGAAAATAAATGCCACCTGTTTCCACCCTCCTGCATTCATAGGGACCATACCTAATGGAACAGCAGTGACCTGGCACATGATGCTGTGCCTTCTAATGGTGTGTCCAGTATGCGGGCCACCAGTGAGCAGAACACCCAGCTTACCCTACCTTACACCATGTGTAGCTACTGTGTATCCACGACAGAGCAGGAGTGGTAACCCCTTTGTACTGCCAGCTACAGGCTACCCCCATGTGAGAGGGAGATTGTGTGCCAGGGGACTGTATGTAGCAGTATATGCAGTACATTGGATTGAATTGTGTAAGAATCTTAGTGCCTGTAAACTTGTATTGTGCTGCCACCTAGTGCCCTTTTTAGGAACTACTCAAGGAAACTTCTGTTATTCCAACTGTAGGGTTTCCCTATACCTATGCTGTGTTTCCTTGCATACCTCTTTACAATTTTGTTCTCTATTGTCAATTTACTGTGCATTCCATCTGTAAACTTCCAGTTAAGCTACTCACAATCTGGTCTTTTGGATTTTTTATTGTTATGTACAAATGACCATCATGGATTTATTGACGTGACTAAGGCAAAACACGGCCAGTAATGCGCTTATCATAGGTGTGCGCACAGGGTGTGCTGGATGTGCCTGGGCACACCCTAATCACCCTATGTACATTAACATTATCCATGAGTGGGACCAGGTGGGTGGTTTGGGGTGCCAGTGGCCAGTGTAAATGTCCCATTATATTAAAGGCTAGGTTCAACCATAGGAACAAACTACACTCGTATTTAGAGTGTAGCATAATATGCTCTCAATCATCTATCTCGCACTATCAGAGCCTCCTCCATGTGGCAGCAGGTGGTGTTCATGTGTGTTTGAGCTTTGGGGTGCA
This sequence comes from Rana temporaria, assembly GCF_905171775.1. Taxonomy (NCBI): domain Eukaryota; kingdom Metazoa; phylum Chordata; class Amphibia; order Anura; family Ranidae; genus Rana; species Rana temporaria. The sequence goes on along the minus strand of NC_053489.1, from coordinate 351,038,044 downwards.
CACCCAAATGCAATAGGCTGCGCACACCTATGGCGCTTATATTTGCTTATAGTTCAGTTAGGAAGCATGCAAGAAAGGATATGGGGTCTACAACTGAATTGGTTAGTACTGTAAGTGTTTCATCCAAGGAAAATAAACACTTGTGTATAAAACTTGCTGTAGGATCACCATAAAACAGTGTTTCTCAACCTTTTTACCTTCGGGGAACCCCTGGCAAAGTTTAAGATCTTAGGGAACACCTGAAGTAAGGATCAGATCTACAGCTCATGGAACATTGGTGTGATCAGTGAGCTGTGATATAACAACAATTATTTTAAGAAATAGCAATAAATAATAGAATTTTTTTTTTAAACTTACCTATTTTATGTGAAACATTCTGGGTTTTTTTTGTTTGTTTTTTTGCACAAATGCTAATTTCTGGGTTTAACTAGAAATAAGCAGTGTACAGGAAAGATAGTTTTTTTTTTTTTACAACACAGGAATATAAAGGGGGGGGGGATATGGGACTTTAAATTAAGCACATATACAGTTGTGTTCAAAATTATTCAACCCCCCAATGCTGTAAAGGGTTTTAGGGAATTTAGTGTACATTTGTAATTGCATTCAGAATGAAATCCTACAAGGACTTCTTAAAGAACCATATGCAACTAAAATGACATCAATTGGTTTTGTAATACAGTAGTAAATGTTTCTTTTGTGAATTCTTCATTTACACAATTATTCAACCCCTTAAAGACTACCACTCTGAAGAACAGAGGTTCATTGAAGTGCTTTCAATCAGGTATTGAAAACACCTGTGGATGTCAGGGAGCAGCAATAAAGCCTAATACTCACCAATCAGGCAGCTTTAAAATGACTGTGATACTCAGCTCCTTCTAGACATTTACTGGTGTGGTTACAAACATGGTAAAGTCAAGAGAATGGTCCAGGGAGACAAGAGAAGAGGTGATTACTCTTCACAGGAAGGGCAATGGCTATAAGAAGATTGCAAAGATGTTAAACATACCAAAAGACACCATAGGAAGCATCATTCGCAAATTCAAGGCAAAGGGCACTGTTGAAACGCTACCTGGTCGTGGCAGAAAGAAGATGCTGACTTTGACTGCTGTGCGCTACCTGAAGCGTAGAGTGGAGAAAAGTCCCCGTGTGACTGCTGAGGAACTAAGAAAAGATTTGTCAGATGTGGGTACTGAAGTTTCTGCTCAGACAATACGGCGCACACTGCGTAATGAAGGCCTCCATGCCAGAACTCCCAGGCGCACCCCCTTGCTGTCTCCAAAGAATAAGAAGAGTCGACTGCAGTTTGCCAAAAGTCATGTGGGCAAACCACACAAGTTTTGGGATTGTGTTCTGTGGACTGATGAAACTGTTTGGGCCCATGGATCAACGCTATGTTTGGAGGAGGAAGAACAAGGCCTATGATGAAAAGAACACCTTGCCTACTGTGAAGCATGGCGGGTGGTCAATCATGCTTTGGGGCTGTTTTGCTTCTGCAGGTACAGGGAAGCTTCAGCGTGTGCAAGGTACCATGAATTCTCTTCAGTACCAGGAGATATTGGATGACAATGTGATGCAGTCCGTCACAAACCTGAGGCTTGGGAGACGTTGGACCTTTCAACAGGACAATGATCCCAAGCATACCTCCAAGTCCACTAGAGCATGGTTGCAGATTAAAGGCTGGAACATTTTGGAGTGGCCATCGCAGTCACCAGACTTAAATCCGATTGAGAACCTCTGGTGGGACTTAAAGAAAGCAGTTGCAGTGCGCAAGCCTAAGAATGTGACTGAGCTGGAGGCTTTTTCCCATGACGAATGGGCGAAGATACCCGTAGATCGCTGCAAGACACTTGTGTCAAGCTATGCTTCACGTTTAAAAGCTGTTATAACTGTAAAAGGATGTTGTACTAAGTACTAAGATTGAATGTCACTTGGGGGTTGAATAAAACTGATAATGATGTGAGCACAGAAAATACATTTGTGGTTATTTCATTATAAATGTTATGTTATATTTGTCTGACCTACACGTGCCTCTTTGATTTACTTGTAAGCAGGATGACTGAATGATCAAAATCAATGTCAAACTGGCCAAAACAATCAATTTCAGTGGGGGTTGAATAATTTTGAATACAACTGTATGAATGTGTCTCCATCCCTATTCAAGTAAAAAAGAGGGGGGGGATTTATACACTGTATAGCATAGAACGTCATATTAACTTCCATATACATACACACATGAGCTGTGATGACACCCGCCCAGTCCTCCACGCCTCCAAGCGGGGCAGAGAAGAGGGGGAGAAGGCTCATCGCAGCTCCCGGGTAACAGACATCAAAACAGCCGGAGCAGAACTAAAGCATCCATAACCAATGACCAAAAGTGCTATCTAAGTGCAAAAGATGCCGTTGAATATATAAGTAACTAATGTTATATTGTCTCGTGTGTGTGGATACCCCATAAAGGGTTTTAATACAAGAAACGCGTTGGATATTTAGGATGTAGCTACATGCTTTTTAAGGACCCCATCTACTGTACATACAACTATTTTATTCCAACCAATTTCATTATTTTTCATACATACTTCCACACATCTGGTATTGATCTGTATCCAAAACTGTTGTGTGCTGCAAAGTTGAATGTGCTGCCTAACCCATGTGTGTATGTATATGTGTATGTATATGGATGTTAATATGACGTTCTATGCTATACAGTGAATGTATATGAAATTACCTGTGTACGTGTTATATGTCAATGATATGTATTTATATCCAGCCTTTATGCCAACACACCAATAAACTTATATTAAAACACATGTAACAAATCAATTTGCCTCATTTAAAATACAGGAATATGCGCAACAACATGCTTGACTTAGGCTGCCAGTTAGTGCTTAGTGATCACTGATTCACAAAACAGAAAATAGGGTTTGATAATGACTCAGTGGGGTTGATTTACTAAATGCAAATAGATTTCAGTCTGCAAGGTCATTTGCTCTGGGGCTTAGTAAATGAGGGGAAGCTCTGCTGACTTCCATCTTCCAATCATGTGAAAGCAAAAATGCTGCTTTTTTCTTATTGCATTTGCATGTGATTGGGCTTTTTTTGGAAAGTAAAGCTGCACCTCATTTACACAAAAGCTATTTATCAAACTTGCTCTGAAGCCCTGTACACACGATTGGTTTGTCTGATGAAAACGGACCGTTGGACCGTTTTCATCGGACGAACTGATCCTGTGTGGGCCCCATCGTTTTTTTTTCTCATCAGTAAAAAAAAATAGAACCTGTTTTAAATTTTTCCTATGGATAAAAAAACAATAGAAAAAAATGATCGTCTGTGGGGAAGTCCATCGGTCAAAAATCCACGCATGCTCAGAATCAATTCAACGCATGCTCGGAAGCATTGAACTTCATTTTTCTCAGCACGTCGTAGTATTTTACGTCACCGCGTTGGACACGGTCGGATTTTTAACCAATGGTGTGTAGGCAAGACTGATGAAAGTCAGCTTCATCGGATATCTGATGAAAATATCCATCAGATATCCGATCGTGTGTACAGGACTTGAGAGAATAATCAGCTGTTAGCGTATACAAACTGACACCAACCTAGATTTAGGCACCCCGTTAGCATAAGTATCCCTCACCAGAACACAGAATCAATCCAGATGGAGTAAGCACAGTAAACAATGCTCATCAGAACCAGTAAGATGGCTTTCCCAAGGATGCTAGGTATAGAGATATCTGGTCTCAACCGCAGCCACTAGGATCTATCATATTCAGGGATATGTCACTGCTTGCAACTTATAGGCTATTAGCCAGATTCACGTAGATGGCCGCAACTTTAGGGCGGCGTAGCTTAAGGCATTTAAGCTACGCCGCCGTAAGTTAGCGAGGCAAGTACATGATTCACAATGTATTTGCGTGCTAAGTTACGGCGGCGTAGCCTAAAGCGGGCGGGCGTAATGGCGCCTAATTCAAATTTAGCTAAGGGGGCGTGTTTTATGTTAATGGGGCTTGACCTGACGTTTTTGACGTTTTTTTTAACTGCGCATTCGCCGTGCGCCGACATTTCCCAGTGTGCATTGTGGCTACGTCCGCCGCACGGGCCTATTGATTTCGACGTGGACGTAAACTACGTAAATCCCTATTCACGGACGACTTACGCAAACGACGTAAAATTTTTGAATTTCAACGCGGGAACGACGGCCATACTTAACATTACTATTCCATCTATTTGATGGAATAACTTTTAGGTGGCCTATCTCTTACGTAAACGGCGTAAATGTACTGCGGCGGCCGGGCGTACGTTCGTGAATAGGCGTATCTACTGATTTGCATATTCTGCGCCGACCGCAATGGAAGCGCCACCTAGCGGCCAGCAGAAATATTGCAACCTAAGATAGGACGGCGCAAGCCGTCGTATCTTAGCTATGTTTAAGCGTATCTCTGTTTGAGAATACTCTTAAACATAGGTCGGCGCAGATTCTGAGTTAGGTCGGCGTATCTACTGATACGCCGACCTAACTCTTACTGAATCTAGCTATATATATATAGACTAAAGTGGATAAGGAACCATATATCAGGATTGCACTCAAGGTAAAGGACCATTTACCAGGTAGTAAAAAAAACAGCAAGGTTCCAGATAAGAGATAGACTCAAAGTCAAGAACAAAGCAGAGGACAGGGCTGGCAGCAAGCAAAAAACATGAAAAAATGAGTTCGGGTAGAAAAGCTAGGTCAACAACAGAGGTTAAACACAAAGCACACCCACAGAGCTAACAAACTTTATAATAGGCTAAGTAATTATTAATTGGAATTCCTTTTAAAGTGCAAATAGCCATTAGCTACCACATTAATGCATATGCATCCATGTCACATGCTACTATTGAAAAGTAGCCCATAAACGCATTAACAGCCTTCTTGATAGTGGACATTTGAAACTTCAAGTTGGGGATTGTAGTTACATTGGCCTCCATTCACAAATTGGTATCTACTGCTGATTTCTGGTATTATTTTCTTTTAGTATATAGCATTTATAACAATATTTTATATTTACTTAAAGTATAACTACTGCCTCGTACACACGGCCAGACTTTCCGAGAAAAAAAGCCTGTCTGACTTTTTTTCTCCGGCCACATGCCCTTAACATGGGGAGGATGTCCCCATGTTGATGGGGACAAGGGCCTCATCCCCGCAACCCTTGCCGGGTGGTTGTGGGGGTCTGCGAGCGGGGGGCTTATCGGAATCTGGAAGCCCCCTTTAACAAAGGGGACCTCCAGATCCCGGCCCCCCATGTGAATTGGTACATTGTACCCCTACCATTTCACAAAAAAAAGTGTCAAAATGTTAAAAACCACAGGCGACAGCTTGGAACAAGTCCTTTGTTCAAAAAAGAAAAAAAAAAAAAAAAAAGATTCCATGACGTGCTCCAGCCTGACAGCTCTAATATAGCTGAGGGCGGGGCCACCTGTCACGTGACCCGCCCCCTCCGACGCAAGGGGAAATGTCGGGGATTACCCAGTGACCCGCAAACCATCTGATGCAATGCAGGCTTCCCGTTGCATCAGAGGGGGGAGGGGTCACCCGTACAAATCACTGGGTAACCCCGGCATTTCCCCTTGCGTTGGGGGGGCGGGGTCACGTGATGGGTGGCCCCGCCCTCAGCTATATTAGAGCTGTCAGGCTGGAGCGCGTCATTCGTCGGGTGCCTCCCGTGGAGGCAGGATTGTGTGCATCATATCCTCACTGGAAATCGAGAATGGATTACATCGCTGGAGATTGTGAATGGATTACATCGCTGGAATCTTTTTTTTATGTTTTCTTTTTTTCTTTTTAATAAAGAACTTGTCCCAAGCTGTCTCCTGTGGTTTTTAACATTTTGACACTTTTTTTTGTGAAATGGTAGGGGTACAATGTACCCCGTTACCAATTCACATGGGGGGGCCGGGATCTGGAAGCCCCCCTTCCAGATTCCGATAAGCCCCCCACCCGCAGACCCCCACAACCACCGGGCAAGGGTTGTGGGAATGAGGGCCTTGTCCCCATCAACATGGGGACATCCTCCCCATGTTGAGGGCATGTGGCCTGGTTCGGTTCCGGAGGGGGGAGGCGCTCTCTCATCCCCCCTCTTTTCCTGCGGCCTGACAGGTTGCATGCTCAGATACTCGGATAAGGGTCTGGTATGGATTTTTGGGGGGAACCATTTTTTTATTTTGGCCTGGTAATTTTTTTTTTTTTCAATGACTTTTATCTGTATTGCCGGGACCCAACAATTCATTATAGCCGCGAGTTTTAATTTACTTTATTTCCTTTAGAAATTTCATTTTGTGCAGAAACTGTAATAAACATGGGAAACATGTGTTACTTTACAGGCATACTTTACAATCACTTTAAATAAATAAACAAAAACATATTCCCCAAAAATACCTCAAACAATAGCCGATCAGCATTCAGACAAGTATCCCCATAGTTTGAGGATATTTAAGTGTGCAGATGTTTGCCATGCTGATATAAAACCACATACCTTAGGTTGGGCTCTGGTTGGACTTCTAATTGGGAAAATATTTGCAGGAATCACTAATTGTTTAAATCCAGCCACATCCAGCCACATAAATCTCATACAAGCTTTAACATATTAACAGCATTTAAAAAAATTGTTTTAAATCTTAACTCTGCAGCTTTTATTGAAACGATACCTGGACCTCCTTTAGCAAGCACTTCCTGTTATGGAGTGACAACTCCCACTCTCCTGATTGTGCTCCCATAGAATCTCTGTTGCATCTTCTCCTGATGAGTAGACACATCCACGAAACGCGTTGATCTATACCTGATGCCACAGTTACACCAGATATGCTTTGTTATCTATCTGCCATCCATCATGTTTGACAATGTTACTAATATACAATCCAATATATCTATATATCATGTGAATACAGATACAGCTATCGGGCATGCCACCCTTGGCACTTGCAGGCCATATTACTGTTTTATATATAATTACTTAAACTATCATGTATCTATTATGATTATGTGTTGTACTTTTTTATCTATCATGCTTATACCTTGTGCAATTTATGTGTATATATATATGAAATTATTTGTTTATTACAATTATGTTATGTATAAAATACTTCTTAACTATTCTCCCCTCTGCATTTCAAATTGCTTAATTTAAAGTCCCAATTTTTTTTTAAATAACAAACATGTTATACTTACAAACACTTTAAGGTAAAAAAAACCTAGAGACTTTACAACCCCTTTAACTGTCACGTGCAACCCTGGTGGAGAAAAAGTGCTGTGCTGGCACACATTGTTCAAGCATAGTCCACTGTTTTTTGCTGTGAGAAAGACAGTCCAGAGCAATGATGTCCAACTGTTGATAGAGCGCATATGATAGGAAGTGGCTTAAAGAGGCTGAAGGAGATCATCAGCACCTTAATGCAAAATTAATGAAAAAATCAGATCAAACGCCAGCCAGTTAAGGTTTTAAATTATATATATATATATATATATATATATATATATATATATATATATATATATATATATATATATATATATATATATATATAAACACTGCTCCAAAAAATGAAAGGAACACTTTGAAAACATATCAGATCACAACGGGCAAAAATCTCACGCTTGATATCTATACTGATATGGACTGGGTAATGTTTGGAATGAAAGGATGGCACACCATTTGATGGAAATGAAAATGATCCACCTACAGAGGGCTGAATTCAAAGACACCCCGAAAATCAAAGTGAAAAAATTATGCAGCAAGCTAGTCCATTATGCTGAAATTTCATTGCAACAACTCAAAATGGTCCTGAGTAGTTTGTATGGCCCCCAAGTGCTTGTATGCATGCCTCACAACATCAGGGCATGCTCCTAATGAGACGACGGATGGTGTCCTGGGGTATTTCATTACAGATCTGGACCAGGGAATCACTGAGCTCCCGAACAGACTGAGGTGCAACCTGGCGGCACCGGATGGACCGAAACATAATGTCCCAGAGGTGTTCTTTTGGATTAGGTCAGGTGAGCATGGGGACCATTCAATGGTATCAATTTCTTCATCCTCCAGGAACTGGCTGCATGCTCTCACCACATGAGGCCGGGCATTGTCGTGCACCAGGAGGAACCCAGGACCCACTGCACCAGCGTAGGGTCCGACAATGGGTCCAAGGATTTCATCCCGATACCTAATGGCAGTCAGGGTGCCATTGTGTAGCCTGTAAAGGTCTGTGCGTCCCTCCATGGATATGCCTCTCCAGACCATCACTGACCCACCACCAAACCGGTCATGCTGAACGATGTTACAGGCAGCATAAAGTTCTCCGCGGCTTCTCCAGACCATTTCACATCTGTCACATATGCTCAGGGTGAACCTGCTCACATCTGTGAAAAGCATGGGGCACCAGTGGCGGATCTGCCAATTCTGGTGTTCAATGGCAAAAGCCAATCGAGCTCTATGGTGACTAGCAGTAAGCACAGAGCACACTAGAGACATCGGGCCCTCAGGCCACCCCCATGAAGTCTGTTTCTGATTGTTTGGTCAGAGACATTCACACCAGTGGCCTGCTGGAGGTCATTTTGCAATGCTCTGGCAGTGCTCATCCTGTTCCTCCTTGCACAAAGGAGCAGATACCGGTCCTGCTGATGGGTTAAGGAACTTCTACGGCTCTGTCCAGCTCTCCTAGAGTAACTGCCTGTCTCCTGGAATCTCCTCCATGCTCTTGATACTGTGCTGGGAGACACTGCAAACCTTCTGGCAATGACACGTATTGATGTGCCATCCTGGAGGAGTTGGACTGTCTGTGCAACCTTTATAGGGTATCGCCTCGTGCTACCAGTAGTGGCACTGACCCTAGCCAAATGCAAAACTAGTGAAAAACAGTCACAAAAGATGAGTAGGGAAAAAAATGTCAGACACCTCCACCTGAAAAACCATTCCTGTTTTGGAGGTCGTCTCATTGTTGCCCATCTAGTGCACCTGTTGTTAATTTCAATTAACAGCAAAACAGCTGAAACTGATTAACAACCCCCTCTGTATACACCCCTCCCCCTCTGCTACTTAACTGACCAGATCAATATCCCAGGAATTCTGATTCAAAAGTGTTCCTTTAATTTTTTTGAGCAGTCTATATATATATATATATATATATATATATATATATATATATATATATATATATAATATATATATATATCTCTCTCTCTCTCTCTCTCTATATATATATATATATATATATATATATATATATGTGTAATCACTCAAAGTTTTTAGAAGTAGAATTGTACTAGCTTAAAACAGCTCTAAGTTCTTTTTTCATGTAGTTACCAAAAGAGTAGGCTGTGAGCACATTTTTTTGTCCACCTGAATTCTGGAGGTAAAGGGTGTTCTCTGCTCACCAGGCCCACTGATGTTCCTATATTGCTTTGTGCTACAACACGCTGTTCCAAAGTTTGCCTGCAACACCTTCTCATGCCTGTTGGAAAATTTACACACAACACAAATTGTAAACTTACATACAGTGGGGAAGATCCACAAAAGAATTACGCCGGCGTATCTATTGATACGCCGCGTAATTTTAAAGTTCCCGCGTCGTATCTTTGTTTTGTATCTACAAAACAATATACGACGGCATCTGGGATCGATCCGACAGGCGTACGTCTTAGTACGCCGTCGGATCTTAGGTGCATTTTTTCCGCCGGCCGCTAGGTGGCATTTCCGCCGAATTCCGTGTCGAGTATGCAAATTAGCTAGTTACGGCGATCCACGGACGTACGTCCGGCCGGCGCATTTTTTTACGTCGTTTGCGTTCGGCTTTTTCCGGCGTATAGTTAAAGCTGCTATATGGTGGCGTACTCAATATTAAGTATTGCCATCGTTCCCGCGCCAAAATTTTTATTTTTTTACGTTGTTTGCGTAAGTCGTTCGCGAATAGGGATTTGCGTAGATTGACGTCACTGTCGGAAGCATTGGCTTGTTCCGGTTTAATTTCAAGCATGCGCACTGGGATACCCCACGGGTATCGTCGGGTCACGACGTATTTAAATAAAACACACCCCCATCACATCGTTTTGAATTGCGCGCCCTTACCCTGCCAAAGATACACTACGCCGCCATAACTTACGGCGCGCATTCTTTGTGGATTTGAAAAAAAATATATAAGTTACGGCGGCGTAGTGTATCTTAGATACGCTACGCCCGGCGGGAAGATGCGCCGCGCTACGTGGATCTGCCCCAGTATGTGCAGGTGCTATACCTAATTTTCCTAGGTTTGTAAAATGTCTCCACTTTATCATAAATACGATTATGTCATTTGTAAATAATATCTCACACTGTATGGTATACTTGATATACTTGAAAAGAGCATTGCAATTCCCATATCATTTGCAGGATATTTCTTTAATATTGATTCTTGAATGCCTTAGAAGCTATTTCTGGTGCACTTCTGACATCTGCTGGTGAAATAACCAATTGCAGCAAAGGGGAAAACAAGTTATTTTGTATTGTGGAGCCCAGGGAATTGAGTGAATTGATTTACTAAAACAATGGAGACTATTCACTTTAGAATTATTTTCTTGTACGATGCTTGACATGAACACAGCTTCATCTTAGAAAACATTCACTTTACAAACTAAACTCGAGGGGGTGAAAGTTTTGGGACAAATCCTATAGAAAACTTTAAAGTGGTTGTAAAGTTTAATTTTTTTTTTACTATACTGGATTCCCTGTGCTTAGGTAGAAACACACCCCACTAACTGTTCCCTTCTCCCAAATCCCTAAACACTTAGGGCCAGATTCATAAAGATCCGCGGCGGCGTAACGTATTGTCTTTACGTTACACCGCCGCAAGTTTTCCTCGTAAGTGCTTGATTCACAAAGCACTTGAGTGTAAACTTGCGGCGGAGTAACGTAAAGACGTCAGGCGCAAGCCCGCCTAATTCAAATGGGGCGGGGACCATTTAAATTAGGCGCGTTCCCGCGCCGAACGTACTGTGCATGCTCCGTTTTGAAATTTCCCGCCGTGATTTGCGCGAAATGACGTCGCACCGACGTAATCTTTTAAACGGCGACCTGCGTTACGTCCTTTCCTATTCACGGACGACTTACGCAAAAAAAAAAAAAATTTCATTCGACGCGGGAACGACGGCCATACTTTAACAAGGGCAGTCTAAATTTAAGCCACGAAATAGCAGCTGTAACTTTACGCCGGGAAAAGCCGACTAGCGACGACGTAAGAGAATGCGACAAACGCACGTACCTTCGTGGATCGCCGTACACAGCTAATTAGCATACCCGACACGGAAAACGACGCAAACTCCACCCAGCGGGCGCCGAAGTATTACACCTACAAACCGAAGGCGTACGAAGCCGTACGCCTGTCGGATCGAAGGCAGAAGCCGTCGTATCTTTAGTTTGAATTCTCAAACCAAATTTGAAAGTACGCCGGCGTATCAGTAGATACTCCGGCGTACTTTTTCTGTGAATCTAGCCCTTACTTGCCTGCTCTTACTGATCCAGCACAGGGCTTGCTAAGTAGGCACCCAGAGCAGAGAGAAATGGACAGGAGACTTTTAGAAGAGGAGGTATGGGACCACTCTGTGCAATATCATTGCACAGAGAAGGTAAGTATAACCTTTTTTATTTTAATCTAACAATTGCCTTTAATTTAGCCTGGGTGGGAAGAAATATTTGGTGCTATTTAAAGCTACGAAACTCACAGCAGTAAAATCAGTCTGTATATGCAGTAAAGCATGCTTGTTATACTCACTGTGGAACCTTAGGGGCTAATCTTGCTAGTCTTCTTTGATCCTCCCCCTTTTCCAAAGTCCCCAATCCATCTCCTGATATTACAGAGCATTGATGGCACTCTGCACATTCTCAGTTTGGTGTGTATTGCTAGAGTTTTTTTTTTCTCTATCTCTTGGGAGGGTGCATGTGATCAGCACAGGTCCAGCACAGGTCCAATCAGCACTGCCCAGGCAGAGGGTCAGGCTTCATGCAGCCTCATAGGACAGTCAGAGGAAAATGAAAACTCCTCCTACAAGCTTTAACCAGTGCTCAGCTGGACATTGATAGAAGTCACAAGACTGCTGTAACTGCTGATGAGAAAATATATTTTGTAGTGTATTTCATGTTCTGTGTACTGTGGGGGACCAGATATAGTGAATGCAGGGCCCTGGGTTTAGTAACACTTTAACTACTAAAGGTGATTTTCTAAACAGCTTGTAAATCCTGACAGAGGGTGAACACAAGATACATGAATTGGGTGAATTCTCAGTGAGCTGGTGTTGAATGTGCAACAAATCTTCCTGAAAGTTCTTCCTTTTAGGGCCAGTTCACACCAGACGCAGTTCCGTACAGTTCCATGCTCATTTTTTCTGCACTAAAAATGCACGCACAGGCCCAGATTCTCAAAGACTTACGACAGCGTATCTCCAGATACGCCGTCGTAAGACCGAATGGCCGCCGTCATATCTATGCGCCTGATTCATAGAATCAGTTACGCATAGATTTGGCCAAGATACGAGCGGCATAAGTCTCCTACGCCGTCGTATCTTGGGGTGCATATTTACGCTGGCCGCTAGGTGGCAATTCTGTTGATTTCCGCATGGAATATGTAAATGAGCAAGATACGCCGATTCACGAACGTACGTACGCCTGTCGCAATTAGTTACGCCGTTTACGTAAGACATACGCCAGCGTAAAGATAAAGCAGGTCTCTAGGTGGCGCAGCCCATGCAAGATATGGACTTCGGAACAAGCGTATCGTTTTACGTCGTTTACGTAAGTCGTACGTGAATGGGGCTGTGCGTAGGTTATGTTCACGTCAAAGGCATTGAGCCGGCGTATCTTTGGGCGTAAATACGACGTGATACTGAGCATGCGCGCGCATGCGCCATTCGTTCGGCCATGCATCTACATCGGGTCACGCTTTATTTAAATACACAACCTGCCTACTTTGAATTACGCGCGCGTACGCCGGCGATTTTTCGCTACGCCGCCGTAACTTAGGACGCAAGTGCTTTGTGAATACAGCACTTGCCTCTCTAAGTAGCGGCAGCGTAGCGTAAATAAGATACGCTACGCCCGCACAACGTATAGCTGTCCTACGTGAATCTAGGCCACAGTGTTTTCCATGTATTCCAATGGCTCGGAAACTGACTGCATGGTGTAAACTAGAGCCATTGCAATACATGGAAAACACTGTGCATGCATTTTGTGCAGAAAAAAAGCACACAAAACTGCGTCTGGTGTGAACTGGCCCTTAAAGTGGAGTTCCACCCATTTTTTTATGTTTGTCTGTGCTGCATGCTCTAATCTCATAGTGTTCAGAATGGACAATTTTTATTTAATTTGTTGCTTGTAAATACCTTTATTTTGTAGTCCTTCATTACTTCCTCCTCCTTATTTGCCTAGGCTATTTGCAAGGGTTTCTGGGATAGGCATCATGTTTCCCAGTAGTCCTTGCAAACCTGACTGAAACCTATTACATTGCTTGTGCACTGAGCATGTGCGAGATATGCAAAGCTGAAATCCAGGAAGTCATACAGTCTGGTTTCATGATGCCCACACTTAAGATGGCCACGGTCTATTTCTAGATTATAAACTAAATGCTGTAACAACCTAACAAAACGGACCTTAGTTTACAGACTAACTTTACTAGAATACATTAAGCTTGTGTATTACAGGGGTATTTATATTTAAAAAGTGAAATTGTGGGTGGAACTCCCCTTTAAGCAAAATGAAAGAGGGGAAGTTGGGACTTTGAATGAAGCACCTGGAGGGAGTTGCCTCCATCCCTATACATTCCCTTTAATCAAAAGCGCTTTATAAATAGACCCATTTGTCATGTAAAAGCATAACAATTTAATTGTCAAAGTAAAGCATTTGAAAAAGAAGTCTGTTTGTAGTGTAAGTAAACAAAACCACTAAAAATGGTATCGATTTTATTATGGTAATCTAATTTCAAATGTCATTTTCAATCTTTGTAAATCTGTAGCTTTCATTAACCCCTTTCTGCCTAGTGTATGCACATATGGGGTCTTCTATTGTGGGGCTCCATATGTGTGTACCTGTGTTTTATACTGGGAGCGTGTTCCACAGCACCCTCTCAGCATGTAGATTTTGCGTTCATTGACAGCTTCTGGTCTCGTACTAATGATCAGGCACGTTGGGAAGACTGGCTCTCGAGTCTCAACCACATGATCACTGTGCAGGGTTGCCAACCGTCAGTAAATTTACAGCTTGTCAAAATCAGTGATTTTTTTACAACTGTCTGTAAATATCAGGGGCTGATAATTTGTCATGCTGTGTTGACTCATTGGGCTAGATTCAGGTACCTGTTACGGCGGCGTGTCTCCAGATACGCCACCATAATTTCAAATCTGCGCCGGCGTATCGTTACGCCGATTCTCAAAGGCAGATACGCTCAAAAAATAGGCTTCCTCCGCCGACGTAACTTGAATACAGCGGCGTATAATTGTGTGCAATTCTACGCTGGCCGCTAGGGGCGCTTCCGTTGTTTTCGGCGTAGAATATGCAAATTACCTAGACACACCGATTCACAAATGTACGTACGGCCGGCGCAATTTAATTACGTCGTTTACGTTAGGCTTTTTCGACGTAAGGTTGTTCCTGCTATTAGGAGGCGCAGCCAATGTTAAGTATGGACGTCGTTCCCGCTTCGAAATTTGAATTTTTTACGTCGTTCGCGAATAGGGCTGGACGTAATTTACGTTCACGTCGAAACCAATACGTTGTTGGGGCGTACTTGGGAGCAATGCACACTAGGATATGTACACGGACGGCGCATGCCGTACAAAACGTCAATCACGTCAGGTCAGATTTACATAAAACACCCCCCCCCTTCCACATTTGAATTACGCGCGCTTACGCCAGCCCCATTTACGCTACGCTGCCGCAACTTACGGAGCAAGTGCTTTGTGAATACTGCACTTGCTCCTGTGAGTTACGGCGGCGTAGCGTAAATACGATACGCTGCGCCGCCGTAAGAACAAGCGCAGGTACCTGAATCTAGCCCATTAAGTGTAAAGCAGGCAAATTACTTGTAATGTGTATTGTCAGTGTTCAGTATTGTTTATACTGTTTAACCCCATGTCGACCAGCGCACGACGATATACGTCGGCACAATGACACGGCTGGGTAAATGGGTGTACCTGTACGTCCCGTTTAAATCGCAGCATTGTGGTCACGCGCACGCCCGCCGCATGCTTCGTGAGCGTGCCCGCGGGTCCTGCAGACTCTGTGTCTGCCGGGGGCCTGAGATCGTGTCACAGAGCGGCAGAACGGGGAGATGTCTATGAGATGTAAACAAGACATTTCCCTGTTCTGCCCAGCAACATGACAGGGATCTACTGCTCCCTGTCATCAAGAGAAGTGATCTCTATCATGTTCTAGTGAGACCACCCCTCCCCCAACAGTTATAATCACTCCCTAGGACACACTTAACCCCTTGATCGCTCCCTAGTGTTTAACCCCTTCCCTGCCAGTGTCATTTACACAGTAATCAGTGCATTTTTATAGCACCGATCGCTGTATAAATGACAATGATCCCAAAATAGTGTCAAAAGTGTTCGATGTGTCCGCCATAATGTCGCAGTCACGATAAAAATCGCAGATCACCGACATTATTAACCACTTGACCACTGGGCACGTAAACCCCCTTAATAACCAGACCAATTTTCAGCTTTCGGTGCTCTCACAATTTGAATGACAATTACTCAGTCATACAACATTGTACCCAAATGAAATTTTCGTCCTTTTTTTCACACAAATAGAGCTTTCTTTTGGTGGTATTTAATCACTGTTGGGTTTTTTATTTTTTGCGCTATAAGAGAAAAAAGACTGAAAATTATGTAAAAAAAAAAAAATTTTCTTTGTTTCTGTTATAAAATTTGGCAAATTTAGTACTTTTCTTCATTCTTTTGCATAAATGTGAAAGATGAAGTTACGCCGAGTAAATAGATACCCAACATGTCACCCTTCAAAATTGCACACGCTCGTGGAATGGCGCCAAACTTCCCCATAGACGACGTTGCAGGGTATTGTGGGGTATTGCGGAGTATTGTGGGGTATTGCGGAGTATTGTGGGGTATTGTGGGGTATTGTGGGGTATTGCGGAGTATTGCGGGGTATTGCGGGGTATTGCGGGGTATTGTGGGGTATTGTGGGGCATTGCGGAGTATTGCGGGGTATTGCAGAGTATGGGGGCATTGCAGAGTATTTTGGGGTATTGCAGAGTATGGGGGTATTGCAGAGTATGGGGGCATTGCAGAGTATGGGGGCATTGCAGAGTATGGGGGCATTGCAGAGTATTGCACAGGGAGGGATGGATGGATGGCTGGATCTGTGACTGCATGTGTCACAGATCCAGCCCGCAGCAGCAGCAGCAGCTGCTGCTGCTTCCGCTCTCTCCCCTCTCCTCTCTCACACGGTACAGAGAGGAGAGGGAGGAACCGGCGTCATCACATGACGCCGGTTTGTTTACTAGTGATCGCTCCGTCATTGGACGGAGCGATCACGTGGTAAACCGCCGCTATCAGCGGCGATTTACCGTGATCCGTGACTCACGGAGACTCCCGTGTGCGCGCCCCACAGGGCGCGCGGGAGCGCGATTCTGGGAGGACGTACATTGACGCCCTCCCAGAGTTAAGCAACCGCCTTGTAGACGTATTTCGTCTATAGGGCGGTTGTTAAGTGGTTAATAAAAAAATATATATCATAAAAAAAACATAAATCTATCCCCTATTTTGTAGACGATATAACTTTTGCGCAAACCAATCAATATACGCTCTTTGCAAAAAAAAATATCAAAAACTGAGAAAGAAATTAGTTTTTTTATTTATATTTTTTTGGGGATATTTATTATAGCAAAAAGTAAAAAAATATAGCTTTTTTTGTTTATAGCACAAAAAATAAAAACCGCAGAGGTGATCAAATACCACCAAAAGAAAGCTCTATTTGTGGGAAAAAAGGACATCATTTTTGTTTGGGTCCAGGGCTGAAGTGGTTAAATATCGATTGTCTTAGTTGTTAAAAAGAGTTCTGTCATTTTTCAGGTTGTCAGTAAAAAATGTGCTTCATCAGTAAATTTCCCAATGTTTTATCAGTAAAAAATGCTGTGGGAGGTTGGCAGCACTGTCACTGGGATACCTCTCATTGGCTATCACAGTAATCAGTAACACTGTGTTTTGTACTACTTTCTCCTCTTGAGTCTAGAAAATTATACATTCTTCAAACAAATGTTTTACCTCTGTTTGTCAGAAAGATTATGGCCCGGATTCTCGTACGAGTTACGCCGGCGTATCTCCAGATACGCCGTCGTAACTCTGAGTCCGAGCCGTCGTATCTATGCGCCTGATTCTTAGAATCAGTTACGCATAGATTTGTATTAGATCCGACCGGCGCAAGTCTCTTACGCCGTTGGATCTTAACTGCATATTTACGCTGGCCGCTAGGGGCGTGTACGCTGATTTACGCCTATAAATATGTAAATCAGCTAAATACGCGAATTCACGAACAGACACCCGGCCGACGCAGTACAGATACGCCGTTTACGTTAGGCTTTTCCCGCCGTAAAGTTACCCCTGCTATATAAGGCGTACATGAGGCGTACCAATGTTAAGTATGGACGTCGTTCCCGCGTCGAATTTTGAAGATTTTACGTTGTTTGGAGCATGCACACTGGGATACTTTCACGGACGGCGCATGCGTCGTTCGTAAAAAGCGTAATTTACGTGGGTTCACATAAAATTTACAAAACACACGCCCACATCTACCACATTTGAATTAGGCGGGCTTACGCCGGCCTTTTTACGCTACGCCGCCGCAACTTTGGTTTGAGAATACGGCACTTGCAAGTTGCGGAGGCGTAACATAAATTGGATACGTTACGCCCGCACAAAGATACGCGGTTCTACGTGAATCCGGGCCTATTATTTTACCTCCTGGTTTTTAATTACTGCTAACTTGGTCAGCTTTACTACATTGGACATTGCCTGCTCATTGGTCAAAAGTAATGAAGCTGATTTATTGTTTAATGAAGAAGCTGAAGGTGGAGCAGTGACATAGAAAATTCCATTGTTGTACCAGTATGTCACCTGCTTGCCTATAGTATGGAAGAGATATGTAAACCATACAATTGGCAGGAAATTTGTTACAACTGTGAGGCCCCATACTCACGAGCAAACATGTCTGCTGAAACTGGCCCGCAGGCCAGTTTCAGCAGACATGTTTGGTCGTGTGTGGGCGCGAGCGGGCCGAATTCCAGCAAACATTTGCCCGCCGGGCCTTTTCCCAGCAGACAAATATTCCTGGACTTGTTTTAAAACAGTCCGCTGGAATTCAGCCCGCTCGGACATGTACGGTCGTCAGTACAGACCTACCGTACATGTCCAGGCGCCCGCCGTCCCTCGCATGCGTCGAATGACTTCAACGCATGCGTGGAAGCATTTTAAAGGCGGGCCGCCCACGTCGCCGCGTCATTGTCGCGGCGACACCGCGTCATCGACGCGGCGACACCGCGGACACGCCCCGCGTATTGTTTACGCGCGGACTTCTGTACGATGGTGTGTACAACCATCGTACAGAAGCCCTCTGGCAGACATGTATGGTGGAAACGGTCCGACGGACCGCTTTCACCATACATGTTTGTCCGTGTGTACCCGGCCTGACTGTAGTG
This sequence comes from Rana temporaria, assembly GCF_905171775.1. NCBI lineage: Eukaryota > Metazoa > Chordata > Amphibia > Anura > Ranidae > Rana > Rana temporaria. The sequence goes on along the minus strand of NC_053489.1, from coordinate 351,019,339 downwards.
ATTGTAAAGGCTATTTTTTTTTTTAAGAACAAACATGTCATACTTACCTGCTCTGTGCAAGGGTTTTGCACAAAGTAGTCTGAACTTTCCATTTCTAGGGTGTCTCGGCTGTGCTCCTCCTCCTTATCGAGTGCCCCCATAGAGAGCTGCATTCCATGGGGGTACTCGTGCGGTCGCACTCCCAAGTCCTGCTTCTGCGACCATTGACACTGACAGCACAACTCGGCCACGACCCCACGACCCCATCTCCCATGTCACTGGATTTGATTGACAGCAGCGAGAGCCAATGGCTCTCGCTGCTATCAATCTATCCATTGGGGACCCAAGACAGCCACTGTAGCTGCTCTGCTCGTCCTCGATGCTGGAACGATCGGGCTCAGGTAAGAAAAAGGGGGGCACTGGGTGGCAGCTGCACCACAGAAGGTTTCTCACCTTAACCACTTCCAGACCCCAGTATCCTCTCCTTCAGCGGACGGTCCAGTTTCTGATAATATTGGTTTCTGCGGCGAATTCGCCGCAAGATCCCTTTTATGGGGGGCGAGAGAAGGCCCCCCTCCCGCTGCTCTCCCGTTCCCTCCGCTGCTTACCGGAGCCACCGGCAGCAGCGGTGGCGATCAGGTCCTTCTGCTTGCTGCGTATGGAGACGAGTGAGGGAAGGATGGCCCCCACCCGTTTCCATACCATCGCAGGGTTTAAGCGACATCACAATGTCACTTCTGCCCATAGCTCTAAAAAAAAGGGCCTTTTTCTTTTTCCAAATGACAATTAATTTTTTTTTACTGCATTTTAGTGTAAATATGAGGAATCTTTACATAATACGTGAATAAAAGTAATAATAAAAAAAAAAAGAACAGTGTAAAAAATAAAAATAAAAGGTAAAATAAATAATAATAAAAAAATGAATGCGCCCCGTCCTGCCGAGCTTGCGTGCAGAAGCGAACGCATACATGAGCAGCACCCACATATGAAAACAGTGTTCAAACCACACATGTGAGGTATCGCCATGACTGGTAGAGCGAGAGCAATAATTCTAGCCCTAGATCTCCTCTGTGCAACCTGTAGAATTTTTTAAACGTCGCCTATGGAGATTTTTTAAGGGTAAAAGTTTGTCATTTCACAAGCGGGCGCAATTTTGAAGCGTGACATGTTGGTTATCAATTTAATCAGCGTAATATTATCTTCCACAATATGAAAAAAAATTGGGCTAACTTCACTTTTGTCTTATTTTTTTATTAAACAAACTGTATTTTTTCCCCAAAAAAGTGAGCTTGTAAGACCGCTGCGCAAATACGGTGTGACATAAAGTATTGCAACAACCGCGATTTTTTTCTCTAGTGTGTTAGGAAAAAAAATTATAATGTTTGGGGTTTCTAAGTAATTTTCTAGCAAAAAAAAGTGTTTTCTCAGAAAGATGCTCGGTCCTTAAAGGGTCACTAAAGGAAAAAAATTTTTTTGCTGAAATGACTGTTTACAGGGTATAGAGACATAATAGTTAACTGATTCCTTTTAAAAATGATTAAAAATAGATAAAAAACAATTATATAATGTACCTACAGTTTAGTTTCATTTTTGCTGTTGTTTCCTGGTTCTCTGATGTACAGAGACAAAGAGCCAATAGAGGGCAGTGAAGGTTTTGCAAAACGAAACTGGATTGGTGCTGAGGGGTTTTAGACACACCTCCTTGATTAGTCACCACAGTGAGAAATCTCCCAGTACTGTGGTGATCAGGAAACAGACAACCAGGAAGTGTCCGGAACAGAGAGGAATTACAGCAACATCAAAGCAAAAACGAACAATGAGGACATGAAACCAGGACTGCAGTAAGGTAAAGGAAGCTGTTTAGCTAAAAAAATAAAATTCCTTTAGTGACCCTTTAAGTGGTAAATGCATATGCATTGAGGTGAAAAACCCTGGGGGTTTACAACTCCTTAAACTGTTTTCCAAAAGTAAAGCCCCAAATATAATGCATGGCTGTCAATACAAACAGTAAAGGAAAAACAGTTAACAACTGAGGCCGCGTACACACAGTCGATCCATCCGATGAGAATGGTCCGACGGACCGTTTTCATCGGTTCACCGCTGAAGCAGACCAATGGTCTGATGTGCGTACACACCATCAGTTCAAAACCTGATCGGGTCAGAACGCGGTGACGTAAAGCACACGACGTGCTGAAAAAAACGAAGTTCAATGCTTCCAAGCATGCGTCGACTTGATCCTGAGCATGCGCGGGTTTTGAACCGATGCTTTTGTGTACTAACCATCGGTTTTGACCTATCGGTCAGCGGTCCATCGGTTCGATTTTAAAGCAAGTTCTAAAACTTTGGTCTGAAGGACAAAAGTCCGATGGGCCGTACACACGGTCGGTTTGGACCGATGAAACTGGACTTCGGTCCGTTTTCATCGGTTTGGACCGGTCGTGTGTACGCGGCCTGAGTTGTACAATCACTATGATGCTATATTTTTTAATGTAAATGTATCAGAAAAACCTAGGGAACAGTTAGGCCTTGTACACACGACCGAACATGTCCGCTGAAACTGGTCTGTCGGACCAGTTTCCGTGGACATGTTCGGTCGTGTGTAGGGCCGACCGGACAGTTTCCCGGTCTAGCGGACAGGTTTCCAGCGGACAAAGGTTTCTTAGCATCAGTACGACTCATCGGACATGTCCGCTGGCCCGAAATCCCACGCATGCGTCGAAGTGATTCAACGCATACGTGGAAGCATTGAACTTCCTGGTGCGCGCACGTCGTGGCGTCATCGTCGCCGCCACGTCGCCGCCACGTCACCGCGCATTCTGTCCGCAGGGAATTTGGTCTGATGGTGTGTACACACATCAGACTAAATGATTCCAGCGGACATGTCCGATGAAAATGGTCCGCGGACCGTTTATATCGGACATGTTGGGTGGTGTGTACGAGGCCTCAGGGGTCCATTTAAATAAAAAAAAGTGATAAAGCCATTTGTCTGTTGAACCTGAATGTACATTTATTCTGTGCAAATTGGGCAAAGACTAATATTCTTTAGGCTATTTTCTGATCCAATATTCTTTATTATGGGCAGAAGTAAAATGCTGCATTATGTCCACTAGATGGCTCTAATGAGCCTAGGAGATATCTACAGCTTTATAAAAAGAGATACAATGTAAAGCCTTATACACACAATCGTACTTTCATCCGACAAATCCGTGGAATTTTGTCCGAAGGACGTTGTTCGTGAACTTGTTCTGCATACAGACGGCAGAACTTTTTCAGCCAACATTCACGAAACTACATGGCTTTTCAGCTCTTTGTGCCACCCTGTGGGCAACTTCTGCTAATGTAGTCTTATGGTTAGCATTGGTTTCGAGCATGCGTGTTTGTACTTTGGATTTTAGTCCGACGGACTTGTGTACACGATCGGAGAATCCAACGGAACACATTTGTTGTCAGACAATTTGAGGTTTGAGAGCATGACCATCCAACATTTGTTGTCGGGAATGACAACAACAATTGTCCGATGGAGCATACAGTCGGTCTGATTATCCAAGTGATTTTTGCAGTGCCGGTTCACACAGGGGCAACCTATCAGGCGACTTATCCACCTGACAAGCCGCGCTTCATGCATTGCAATGAAACAGTTCTAATAGGAGTGACTCAAGTCGCTCCGAGTTAGAAAAAGGTTCCTGTACAAATTTGGGACGACTTCGGGGGGGTTTTTATTGACTTCTATACAGAAGTCAATTTGAAAGCCGCGCTGAAGTCGCGCTCTACAGTGCGGCTTCAGAGTCGAATGAGAGTCAGGCGACTTTGAAGCCGCCCCCGTGTGAACTGGCACTAATGCCGCATACACACCATCACTTTATGTGATGAAAAAAAACGACACTTTCTGTGAAGTAAAAAATGACGTTTTTGAAACTTCAATTTTCAAAGACGAAGTTGCCTACACACCATCGTTTTCTCACAATGATCTTGCAAAGTGAGGTTACGTTCCACCACGTTTTACCATTGAAGCTTGCTTCATAAGTAGCTTCTGGGCATGCGTGGATGAAAAAACGTCTTAGAAAACGACGTTTTTTGCTACACACGGTCAATTTCTGTGAAGTAAAAAGTGCACTTTTGAAAAACGACACATAAAATTGAAGCATGCTTCAATTTTTTTTGGTCGTTTTTTACAAGACATAAAACGACGTTTTCCCCCACACACAGTCAATTAAAGTGACGTTTTTAAAAACGTCATTTTTTTTCATCACATAAAGTGATGGTGTGTACGCGGCATAAGGCTCCATGCACACTGACTTAAAATTCACTGCTTTTACAGGAGTTTTATGTTTTACCTGTAGAAGTAGCTCAATGTTAACCTGTGTCCATGCACATTAAGTGGAGTTCCACCCAAAAGTGGAACCTCGGCTTATCAGCCTCCTCCCCCCTCCAGTGCCACATTCCATACCTTTCAGGGGGGGAGGGGGAGCAGGTACCTGTTTATGACAGGTATCTGTCTGCACTTACGAGAGATCTTACAGCGGCCCCCCTCCTCCTTTCTCTGATGCTGAGCCATTCAGAGATGGTTGCGTGCTTAACGCCTGTGCAGTAGGGAACCGGCTGTGAAGCTGAAAGGCTTCAATGCTGGGTTCCCTTACAACGAATGGTGTCAGCAGCACCCGAGAGCTGATGGAAACATCAGCTGGGTGCCGACATCTCTGGATTTTAGGACAGGTAAGTGTCCTAATATTAAAAGTCAGCAGCTACAATATGTGTAGCTGCTGACTTTTAATTTTTTTGCAAAGCTAAACACAAACATCTCCAGGTGCACAGGGGATATATTCGGACATTCCCCTACAACGAAGAAGTGCAGGGGTGTGATCTGTTAAATCCAATTTGGGGGTCTTAATTAAGACGATCAGATAAGATGGTAGATAAAGATAATAAGGTGCTTTAATTAAGACATTGCAATGGAGAAAGACAACACAGATCTCGGCTACTATAAGCGAGTAAAAGTGAAAGTGTTTCTGAGCTTAAAACTGCGGGATATACAATTTATACGTATGAATATTTATAAGCTATGGGTATGTATCAACTGTATTCTAGGCGTGATAAAGGTGTGATCGTATAGTTTTAGTCCAATCAAAGTCCATTTCTTCTTTATAGCATGGGAACAGTTAAATGGGGGGTTACATCACGTGACTGGCAGAAAAACCTTCCCCAAGAGTCTCTGGTCAGTTCAAACTGGTTTAGTAGAAAAGTCTATTTTCAACTGGTCTTATCAGTCTTCTGTCTGGTTCCCAAGGACAAAACGAAGAAGCTGTGAACATCTGTGAAAAATCAAACAAAAGTGCATTATCAATCCTTAAAGTGAACGTCTATATTATATATCTATATCTATATTATCAGACCCCTATATTATACTCATTTCCCTCCTCTTGACCCCCATGGTGGGGTCACTACCATATCTTCTCTACCTAGTATGACACCAAAGGGTCCACAGTACTACTTCACATCTATGTGGAGTAAAGCTCTTCTTAGGGTGTATGTGGATACATATCTTTACTCATTCGTATCACCCATCTTGGTATCATATGAAATTGCTAATCTGACAATCTGAAACACTCTATATCTTCCTTGGGGGGTCATCTCCCTCAGATCTAACTGTCATTGTATTTCACATTTAGCGCACCTGAAAAAAACAAATAAACAAGCAATCCTCTAACGATAATTCCTATGAGGACAAAAACATATCTGTTGAATCCATGAAAATTTACCATATCTAAAAAAAGTGTCATCTGAGTTTTTCATATTTCCTATCATAATGTCACATTGTTTACCTCTTTTGCTTACTAAACAAGGAGGTATTCCAAAAGGCCTCAAGTTATATTTAGAACGTATTTTCACAATAATACAACATTTGTGATATTCTTGACATACTAGTTTGGGCAGCCTTGTATTGCTTAAACTCAAAATGAAAGTAAACGAGTACTAGGTGTGTGCCCCTTTTTTTTTTTTTTTTAACTGTCTGGCCTATGTGAACATATCTAGCAATAACGCAAATGGCTCCTTATGCCTGTCAGCATGTGTAATTTGTACAGGTGATTTTCCTCTATAGCCTTGACTAAGATCAAGCAAAGGCATAACAGTAGTTTACTCATCTTTTGAAATTAGCTGTACTTTCTTGCAATGGCCGGCATGTATGCACATTACTTTACAGCTATAGCAGTTGTCAGGAACACGTGGTAGGGTCCTTCAAACTTTGGTCTCAAAGGTACTTTCACATATTCTTTTACTAGGACCCAATCATCTGGCTGTAAATCATGTGTTCCAATTTCTTGATCTAGAATTGAATCAAAAACAACTTGTGCATCGCAGTTAGTTGCTTGTATTAGACAATTACATAACAAAACAAAATCATTATACATTATAGCAGTCTGATGTGGAAAATACAACCCTGTCTTTAGGTGGGCCCCCAAATAAAATCTCATTAGGGCTCAAATTTTCTGACCTATAAGTAGGGGTAATCCTGATGTTGTAAAGAACCAGAGGCAACAGTTCTGGTCATTGTTTCCTTACTGACCTGTCTTTCCTTCCCTGCATTAATTTAGCTAGCCTGTCTTTAATGATTCCAATATTTTTCTACCTTTCCTGAACTCTGAGGATTATAGAGGCATGAAAGGCCTGCTCAATTGCCAAGTCCCTGCGTGTAATTTGCATGATCTGTCCAGTGAAATGTGTTCCTCTGTCATTCTCTAGGATTTCAGGGACTTCAAGCGGCATATTACTTCGGAAAGGAGTTTCTTTGCTGTTGTCTTGGCATTTGCTTTAGCCACCAGTCAGGCTTCTATTCAGCTTGAAAACATGTCTACGCACAACAAAACATTTTGATATTAGCCTGATTTGGGCAATTGGATTTAATTAATCTGAAGTCTTTGGAAAAGGAATAGTGACTCGGCCAAATGTCTTTGTGTTACTCTGGCTGGTTTTCCTGGGTTATTTTTAGCACAGATAATGCATCCCTCAACAAAGTCTTGATATGCATTTCTGGAGTATCGAATAAACCATCCAGCCTTGCTTATGCCTCTCTCCATTGCCTTAGGGCATACATAACTCAGTGCATGAGCTAGTGGCATAATCATCTTCTCCGTTTGAGACGGGACACATATTCCTTTTTCCTTGCACAAGTCCATCTGGATCCTTCTTTGTTCCGTCCCTTTACATGATTTTATTCCAATCGTCAGGTGCAGATTCTTGCAATTTCTTAATCAGTTCCTTTACTTTCAGTATTTGTTCTTTTCTTTTCCTTCAATCTGTTACGGCTTCTTCTTATTCCGTTGCAAAATCATTGATTAGGGTCACGATTGCTTCCATTGGTGTTTCGCAAGTCTTCCTGACAGTATGATCAGACAACTGTTTCCTTTTTGTTCCATGGGTTGTCCTTCAGTATGTACGTTGACCTTCGGGGTGGCTACTTTCTTTGGGAGGGTGACTGGTTCAAAAAGTTCTTGAACATATTTTCAGTTTTGAATTGGTTCTCTTGCAGCAGTTGTGAGTCTTATGTTCTTCCTTATGGGTCCATAATCATGGATTACTTTGACAGCATGCTTGCTATCAGTGTAGATGTTGGCTGTTTGATCCTTTGCAGTCTCACTGGCTCTTGTGAGTGCTACCACTTTGGCAACCTGCGCTGAAAGTGATGAAGGGAGTAGTTGGATCTCAATCACTTCCTCCAATGTTGTCACCGCATATTCCATTCTTGGGACTCCATCTTTTGTACAGGCATGTACCGTCCACAAACAGGATCAGATAGATGAGGATTTTCAAGAGTAGTGTCCTTTACTGGGGAAATTTGCTGCATTTCTTCTTCCATAAGTTTTAAGCAGATCTGGTCACCCTCCTCTTTGAGGTCTTCTTCTCTCTCTAGGAAAAATCTGGCAAGCTTGATTGTAGTACATCTTTTCACTTCCATTTCTCCAAATTCAAGCAGTATTGCTTCATAACATTCATTCCAAAGCATGTCTTCTCTTTTGTACAGCACCACTGTCACAGGTTGCAGCTGCAGTTTTCTTTTTGTGTTCTTCCCACAGCATGGATCTTGGTGCATCCACCAACCAGATCTATTTTATACATGGCTTCGAAGGGGTTGCAGTCAACAGGGCAGGATGAAGAGGTTTTACACCATTTAAGAATGCAGGATACAGAAAACGTGACAACAATCTTCTGGAAAGTCAACCTTCAGAGAAAGACTGTTCAGACAAATTGGACACCTCTTAGTTGAACTTAATGTTAAAGTACTGGCACCAGTCCCATCTTTGCCTTCGTCACCATCTTTTTCATCATGTTGCTTGTCTTTCAGATGAGCATAAACGCTTGCCCCTCATCCTTCCCACTAAACCTAAAAATGTCATTTATCACAGCAGGATCAGAAATGAATCCAACCATAAAATCACCATCCAAACAAAGGCTATCGTAGCTTTGATTCCTCAACTGCAATTCTGTTATTCCATCATAACGTTAGTTGAAGTGGAAAGCGTAATGTTACAAACATTCTTTACCATCCGTCTCAGAGATGCACAAATTAACTTCTGTGTGCTCAGAAAGTTCATGCTGCTTTACTATTCATTCATCATCTCTCTCTTTCTTCTGCTTACGTCTGTCAGGCAATCTGCATTTTCTGGCCAATCCTGCCACAATTCTAGCATTTCCTGGTTTCTTTTTGAGAAACGGCTCCTTGACCATCATATTGGGCTACAAAAGCATTCAGCCTTTTCTCTTTTCTCACATCCAGCAATCCTCAATAATTCTACAACATTCTGTGCACTTTCTTCATAATGCAATTCACTTTAATGTTCCTTTAAACCTTTTCCTCTTATAAATAAACTTGCCTTTCTCCACTTTCTTGTTTCTTGAAAACATTTAAATAATTATAATAATCATGGCTACCTTTTCTTTCTTTTTTTTTAAAATGAATCCAAGAGTTACATAACACAAACTAACTATTTTAACTAGGATTTCACGTTGCCACATAATTAAACATTTCTTAGATATTCGGAACTATCTGGCTCTATTACACAGGAATTTAAAGGGGGGAGCATCTCACTCTTTTCTTCACACACTAACCCAAGCACAAAGGATGGGGGAGGAAACTGCAAAAAGCAGCAGGCTCATCTCATCATTATCTTACAATTATCCAAAAGTAGCATTGATTTTCTGCTTCTCAAACATTTATATAACAATGGCATTGCCTGGTCTAATTCTCTAACTTTGACAGGCTCATAATTAGTTAGTTTCATCATGTTGCATACTTTCAAAAATACACATTGTACATTTTTAATTACCTTATTCAATTATGTCATAAAAATGAACATACACAGAAACCCAATTTGATCATAACTCCTGCAGGTACTAGATCAGCTCTGTTTTGCTCCAGCCTATAATAGTCTTGGTGTCATCTTAACCACTGTCCACATCTGTCTGTCATGTCAGTCATAGGACTTACTTGTGCCACTTCTACCTTTCCCGGTTTGAAAGGTCCATGGGAGCACCATACTCCCAATCTAGAGAACTCACTCTCGAGTCTCTACTTAAAAATGTATGGGTCGTCACCCAAAATTTCTCCTGGGCTACACACAGTAGCCATCAAATGGCACTTCTTTTACACTTGGCCACACAGGCCTTACTCGCCACACAGGCTCACTACTACAGTCCTCTGGTCAGACCTTTTCACAAGTCTCATAAAACTATTGACACCCCAAGCATATAAACAAAACATTAGCAATCCACCAACAATGATTATTATAGACTCTATTATTTCTGCAACAAGTGAAGTAGAGGAGTTATTTGGGTCAAACTGTGTAGCATTTACATTACTCTGGTTTGCATCAATTTTATCTCACCATCTCATCAAAGAAAAACAAACACATCAGACATCAGCCAATAGACTTCAGACACCGACTGGTACTTGCCGTGGTGGGCAGAAAGAGTAAGAATAAAAGGTTTTCTTACCGTGGCCACTGGTTCTGCCCAACATGGGTTTCCCGTCTCTTTGGTCGGAAGTCCAACGGAACTGAATCCGAGTCACAGGCACCAGCTGTTAAATCCAATTTGGGGGTCTTAATTAAGACGATCAGATAAGATGGTAGATAAAGATAATAAGGTGCTTTAATTAAGACATTGCAATGGAGAAAGACAACACAGATCTCGGCTACTATAAGCGAGTAAAAGTGAAAGTGTTTCTGAGCTTAAAACTGCGGGATATACAATTTATACGTATGAATATTCATAAGCTATGGGTATGTATCAACTGTATTCTAGGCGTGATAAAGGTGTGATCGTATAGTTTTAGTCCAATCAAAGTCCATTTCTTCTTTATAGCATGGGAACAGTTAAATGGGGGGTTACATCACGTGACTGGCAGAAAAACCTTCCCCAAGAGTCTCTGGTCAGTTCAAACTGGTTTAGTAGAAAAGTCTATTTTCAACTGGTCTTATCAGTCTTCTGTCTGGTTCCCAAGGACAAAACGAAGAAGCTGTGAACATCTGTGAAAAATCAAACAAAAGTGCATTATCAATCCTTAAAGTGAACGTCTATATTATATATCTATATCTATATTATCAGACCCCTATATTATACTCAGATCAGAGGAGCATAGTTGCAACAGTCCCGATTTTCCTGGGACAATCCCGATTTTGGGACCCTCGTCTCGATTTAAGCTTGTCCCGATTATTTTCCCGGTAATTTTGCTTTTGTCCCGGGAATATCGGGAATGTATTGGGGTAAAAACGGCAGCGGCGACACAAAAATGGCTGCCGCCGCTGCCATGAGTGTTGTTTTCCCTTGTTTTCAGTGCAGAGGAGACTGGGGCAGCCAATCGGCTTCTCTCTTCAGTGTACAAATAGAAAATTCTATTGGCTGCAGGGATTGGCGACTCCTCCCCGCTCTCCGCTGAACAAAAGGAAGTGATCAGCCTGCTGCCGCCGCCACCGCAAACGACCCTTTGCCCCCGTGTGTCCGATGAGCGGGGACTGGGGCTCTGCTGGCTGTGGTGGTAATGGTCTGTGATGGTCACTGGTGCGCTGTGATGATCCTGGCTCGCTCCATGTGGCAGACCCCTCAGACCCCCAGCACATCCTCACGCAACACAGGTTACTGTCATCTAGGGTGACCACGTGTCCCGGTTTGCCCGGGATCGTCCCGTAATTTACATTTTCGTCCCGTGTCCCGGGAGCCTTCAAACCGGGACAATAGAGGGTACCGGAATCAACTGCCTGCCAAGTCTGCAAGACTCACTGCCGCTGCTGCCACAGTGCCGCTTTAATTTAATCATTCTAAATCACTGGTTGCTAGGGACGCCCCGCTTGGCGTGTAGCAACCAGTGACGTCACCGTGTCCCGCTCTCCCTGACGCTCCGACTCCACCCCCACCTCCTCCTCCTCCAGCGGCCAGCCGCGGTTCTTGCAGCAGAGAGAGCAGCAGCATAGTTAGGGCAGGCACCTCACAGTGAGTCACTCACCGTCACCGACCAAGACCTCCTCCTCCCCCGCTCCAGAGGGCTCAGCTGCTGGACTCGATCGGCCGTGCGTGACCGACCTCCCGGCCGCGAGTCCCGACTCCCGCCCGCTGCCTGCGACATCTGGAGGTCTCCGACCGACGTGACCTCGCACATCTGCCGGTCTGACCTCCTCCGGCTCCAGCAGGACCAGGGCCCAGACAGGCTCCTCCCGGCTCCCGCCCGAGCGGCCCGATTTACTGCCTCAGTGCCTCCTAAAGTCCTGACTGACGCTGGCTGAAGACTACCCCGCTGAGGCCTGCTCCACCACCACCAGTGACCAGACTCCATTATATTTATATGATATCAAAAGGTGAGCAAATAGGGGCAATTAACAGTGACACTGGCTGGCAGCATCTGATGGGGGCACAGTAGCGACAATTCATGGGCACACTGGCATTTGAGGCACAATAGCGACAATTCATGGGCACACTGGCAGCATCTGATGGGGGCACAGTAGCGACAATTCATGGGCACACTGGCATTTGATGGGGCACAATAGCGACAATTCATGGGCACACTGGCAGCATCTGATGGGGGCACAGTAGCGACAATTCATGGGCACACTGGCATTTGAGGCACAATAGCGAACAATTCATGGGCACACTGGCAGCATCTGATGGGGGAACAGTAGCAACAATTCATGGGCACACTGGCATTTGATGGGGCACAATAGCGACAATTCATGGGCACACTGGCAGCATCTGATGCGGGCAGAGTAGCGACAATTCATGGGCACACTGGCAGCATCTGATGGGGGCACAGTAGCGACAATTCATGGGCACACTGGCAGCATTTGATGGGGCACAGTAGGGACAATTAATCGGCACACTGGCAGCATCTGATCTGATGGGCACAGTAGCGGCAATTGATAGGCACACTGGCAGAATCTGATGGGGCACAGTAGCGACAATTCATGGGCACACTAGCAGCATCTGATGGGGGCACAGTAGCGACAATTCATGGGCACACTGGCAGCATCTGATGGGGCACAGTAACATTTCATGGGCACACTGGCAGCATCTGATGGGCACAGTAGCGACAATTCGTGGGCACACTGGCAGCATCTGATGGGGCACAGTAGCAACAATTGCTGGACACACTGACAGCATTTGATGGGGCACAGTAGTGGCATTTGATGGGGAACAGTGGCTGCATTTGATGGGAACAGTGGCGGCATTTGATGGAAACAGTGGCGACATTAGATGGGGCACAGTGGCTGCATTTGATGGCACAAGTGACTGCATTTGACGGCACAAGTGACTGCATTTGATGGCACAAGTGACTGAATTTGATGGCACGAGTGACTGCATTTGATGGCACAAGTGATTGCATATGATGGCACAAGTGATTGCATATGATGGGGCACAGTGGTGGCATTAGATAGGGCACAGTGGTGGCATTTGATGGGGCACAAGTGATTGCATCTGATGGGGCACAAGTGATTGCATTTGATGGGAACAGTGGCGGCATATGATGGGAACAGTGGCGGCATTAGATGGGGCACAGTGGTGGCATTTGACAGGCACAAGTGACTGCATTTGATGGGGCACAAGTGACTGCATTTGATGGGGCAGAAGTGACTGCATCTGATGGGGCACAAGTGACTGCATTTGATGGGGTACAAGTGGCTGCATTTGATGAGGCACAAGTGGTGGCATTAGATGGGGCACAGTGGCAGCATTTGATGGGGCCTAGGGCCCTCTTTTGATCTTGCACACGGGCCCGCTGATTCCATGATACGCCCCTGCCCCCAAAATACGCAAAAAAATATGTAAAAAAACATATATTTTTTAGGGGGGGGGGGGGTGTCCCTGAATGGCAGTTTGGAAATGTGGTCACCCTACTGTCATCTACTATTGCAGTGTAGTGTAGTAATCAGTGTAGTGTGGTAATCAGTGTAGTGTAGTGTGGTAATCAGTGTAGTGCGTGTTGTAGCAATCAGTATAGTGCATGTTGTAGTAATCAGTGTAGTGTAGTGCGTGTTGTAGTAATTCAGTGTAGTGTAGTGCGTGTTGTAGTAATCCAGTGTAGTGTAGTGCGTGTTGTAGTGATCAGTGTAGTGTGTGGTAATCAGTGTAGTGCGTGTTGTAGTAATCAGTGTAGTGTAGTGTGTGTTGTAGTAATCAGTGTAGTGTAGTGCGTGTTGTAGTAATCCAGTGTAGTGTAGTGCGTGTTGTAGTGATCAGTGTAGTGTGTGGTAATCAGTGTAGTGCGTGTTGTAGTAATCCAGTGTAGTGTAGTGCGTGTTGTAGTGATCAGTGTAGTGTGTGGTAATCAGTGTAGTGCGTGTTGTAGTAATCAGTGTAGTGTAGTGCGTGTTGTAGTAATCAGTGTAGTGTAGTGCGTGTTGTGGTAATCAGTGTAGTGTAGCGCGTGGTAATCAGTGTAGTGTAGTGCGTGTTGTAGTAAATAGTGTAGTGTAGTGCATGTTGTAGTAATCAGTGTAGTGTAGTGCGTGTTGTGGTAATCGGTGTAGTGCCTGTTGTAGTAATCAGTGTAGTTTAGCGTGTGTTGTAGTAATCAGCGTAGTGTGTGTTGTAGTAATCAGTGTAGTGTAGTGCGTGTTGTAGTAATCAGTGTAGTGTAGTGCGTGTTGTGGTAATCAGTGTAGTGTAGCGCGTGGTAATCAATGTAGTGTAGTGCGTGTTGTAGTAAATAGTGTAGTGTAGTGCATGTTGTAGTAATCAGTGTAGTGTAGTGCGTGTTGTGGTAATCGGTGTAGTGCCTGTTGTAGTAATCAGTGTAGTTTAGCGTGTGTTGTAGTAATCAGCGTAGTGTGTGTTGTAGTAATCAGTGTAGTGTAGTGCGTGTTGTAGTAATCAGTGTAGTGCGTGTTGTAGCAATCAGTGTAGTGCATATTGTGATAATCAGTGTAGTGTAGTGTGTGATAATCAGTGTAGTGCGTGTTGTAATCCAGTGTAGTGTAGTGCGTGTTGTAATCCAGTGTAGTGTAGTGCGTGTTGTAGTTATCCAGTGTAGTGTATTGCATGTTGTAGTAATCCAGTGTAGTGTATTGCGCTTTGTATTAATCCAGTGTAGTGTGTGTTGTAGTAATCCAGTGTAGTGTAGTGCGTGTTGTAGTAATCCCCTCCCTCCCCCTCCCCCCCTTTCCCCCTTTTTTTTCCCCCTCCCTGTCCTCTGGTATATTTCAGTACCTGGTGATGTGACAGATATCCCCCCCTTTCACCTTGACCCTCCCAGCCCCTCCCCGCTGCTCTGTCTTTTCCCTTGGGTTTTTCCCTTTGTACATATTTTTCTCCCTCTTTTTCCCATACTCTTTCCTTCCTTTCCCAATTTGCCCCTCCCTCGTTTACCTATGTCCATCCTCCTTTTCCCTCTCCCCTTCCCCCCCCCCCATCCCCCCCCTCCTGCCTTCTTCCTGTTCTCACTCAATTTCTCTCTTTAGTTGTTTCTTCACCATTTGATCTTATCCTAGTTCCTCTCATGAGGAATATTCCTATGATGTTTACCTCTCTCTTTGGGAGTTTCTTTCTGAGTGGTTCACACTACTGCACTTTTCAGTAGCTTTTTCACACTTACCACACCCATTGATTCAATATGTAATCAACTTATCATTACCACTGACACATATCCTTATTATCCAGGTCTGCCTCTAAGACTTGGTCTTGGTCCACGTGTGACATACTTATCCACTGTTTGCCTGGGACCCCCTCTCTGGGGCTAAGGGACGCTGTGCCACTAGGTAGGAGACATGATGTGACAAAAATTCCCCTATTACGTATCATACGACTCCTTGGGGTGTTTCCCACATAAACCCCCGATATAGATAAACATTGATGTGTTGTTGTTTTTAATGTCTTATATATTTTTTATGTTATATTTTAGACCGTCTCCTGACGAAGCGAAAGTGAAACTAGTCGAGACTAGAGACTGTTGGTCTCATGATTGCAATTTTTTCACAGATACCCCACTCTTGTTAAGAAATGGGATTGCACAACCGGTGACCAGACTGTGGTCAAGTTTGTATTTTTGTAATATGTTTTAATGTGATGTAGTTTTTATTTTTGTCCATGATGTCTATATGTAAATAAACTTTTCTTAAACGTATCTAATGTGAATCACTAAGGTTTTTGAACCTATACACAACAGTACTGGTATAGTCCTCCCCGCCCATATTTTTCATTGGAGTTTTGGGGTTTGTGGGGAATCCCTGAGACCCCTCTATCTATATTGTAGTAATCAGTGTAGTGTGTGGTAATTAGTGTAGTTTGTGTTGTAGTAATCCAGTGTAGTGTAATGCGTGTTGTAGTAATCAGTGGGGGCATCTGATGCAAGGATGGACACTGCTGGGGGCACCTGATGCAAGGACGGACATTGCTGGGGGCACCTGATGCAAAGACAGACTCTGCTGAGGGCACCTGATGCAAGGATGGGCTCTGCTGGGGAGGCACCTGATGCAAGGATGGACTCTGCTGGGGGCACCTGATGCAAGGACGGACTCTGCTGGGGAGGCACCTGATGCAAGGATGGACTCTGCTGGGGAGGCACCTGATGCATGGACGGACTCTGCTGGGGGCACCTGATGCATGGACGGACTCTGCTGGGGAGGCACCTGATGCAAGGATGAACTCTGCTGAGGGCACCTGATGCATGGACGGACTCTGCTGGGGGCACCTGATGCATGGACGGACTCTGCTAGGGAGGCACCTGATGCAAGGATGGACTCTGCTGGGGGCACCTGGGGGCAACCCTCCTTGATCCACGTTACAAGAGTAAGGTTGCAGACCTTATCTTGCGGCGCAGAGGGAGTAGAAAATGAAACATCTTTGAGAGGCCTTGCAGAAAGGTCTGTGCAATGCGTTCCCAGAGACTGGGAGGTTACAAAGTCCTGGACAACATGTTGCTGAGGCTTCGGTCAGTCACAGAAGGAGCGGTGGAGAAGGTGGCCGTCTGACCGATGCGTTCAGACAATTTTTTAGTCCGCAGCCCCAAGGTATGACTGGTTCCAGCAACCATCGCCAGCGTCTGGTTTACATGGTGCGGGAATACCTAGGGGCAAGATCAGACTTGGACACCTTCCCCACCGAAAATCCTCTGGCTTACTGGGTCTTGAGGATGGATCACTGGCCAGAGCTTGCACAGTACGCAATTGAGCTACTGGCTTGTCCTGCATCCAGCGTTCTTTCAGAACGCACATTCAGTGCTGCTGGAGACTTTGTGACCGATCACAGGGTACGCCTCTCCACCGACTCGGTCAATCGACTGACCTTCATAAAAATTAATCAGGCTTGGATCAACACCAGCTACCAAGCACCTGATGCTGATGTAACTGAATAATTGTTTTTTAAATGTCAGATCCCTTCAAGACTGCCTATGCTGATGCTGAGTGACTATCCTGTTATGCTGAGAGACTATCCTTTTCCTTTTCAATGATCATGCTGATAGCTTGTAAGAACATTTTTGGTTCTGGGCACCGCCACCAGTGGCTAAGGCCCAATTTTTCTGCCCCTGTTTAGCAGGGGCGTGTAATTACAATTTTTAATGCAATACTTTGCAGTGGGCTCATTCCTGCCCTCCAACTAGAGTATCTGTGAGGGGTTGCAATGTTGTGGCACCAGCACCAGTGCCTAAGGCCCAATTTTTCTGCCCCTGTTTAACAGGGGCTTGTAATTACAATTCTGCTATGACTAAGCACTGTATGACAGTGTGAAACGCGTCAGCTGTGTTTTTCTGATTTTGCTGTGACATGTCAGTTTTGTGACCTATTTTATATAAAAAAAACGCTTTTTTGGAGTGCAGCTGTCTTCATCTTCTTCAACAATTTTAATTACAATTCTTGATCTAATATTTCACAGCAGGGCCCATTCCTGCTCCCACCAAGAGTAACTGTGAGGACTTACAGAGTTGTGGCACCAGCACCAGCACCAAAGGCCCAATTTTTCCACCACTGTTCAACAATGGCATGTAATTACAATTTTTGATATAATAGTTCACACAGCAGGGCGTTCCAGCGCCCACCAAGACTAACTGTGAGGGCTTACAGTGTTGTGGCAACACCAACACCTAGGGCCCAAATTTATGCAGAGTATATACGGCAGGCCCCTACTTTCAAACATCCAACTTACAAACGACTCCTACTTGCAAACGGAAGAAGACAACAGGAAGTGAGAGGAAATCTACAACTAGGAAGGGAAATTCTCTTCTGTAAGAGGTGTCTCCTGTCCACTGATGCTTTATCACAATCCTTGTTTCACTAAAAAACCCACATTTTCAAAAATTAATTTGTCATTGGGACAGAAAGTGAGGTGAAATCTTCTGAACAGATGCACACAGACAGCAAAACAAATGTTACAGGGGTGATAACCCTTCTCTATGTTTTCAGAAAAGCTTAAAAATAGATTTTATTGCTGGAGCTACACTTTAAAAAAGTACCAGTTCAAAATTACAAACAGATTCTACTTAAAGTGGAGGTTCACCCAAAAAATCTATTTTTAACATTAGTTTGGGGCTAATTATGTGAAGCAGAATCTGTTTTTTTTTTTTTAAATCAATGCAGTACTTACCGTTTTAGAGATCGATGTTCTCCGCGGCTTCCGGGTATGGGCTGCGGGACTGGGCGTTCCTATTTGATTGACAGCCTTCCGACGGTCGCATACAGCGCGTCACGAGTTCCCGAAAGTAGCCGAACGTCGGTGCGCAGGTGCCGTATAGAGCCACACCGACGTTCGGCTACTCGTGACGCGCTGTATGCGACCGTCGGAAGCCTGTGGGAAGCCTGTCAATCAAATAGGAACGCCCAGTCCCGAAGATCATACCCGGAAGCCACGGAGAACATCTATCTCTAAAACGGTAAGTACTGCATTGATTTAAAAAAAAACACCCGATTCTGCTTCACATAATTAGCCTCAGTCTAATGTTAAAAATTTCGGGTGAACCCCCGCTTTAACAACAAACCTACAGTCCCTGTCTTGTTTGCACTGCCTGTATACTGCTGTACAAAGTATATAGGGCCAAAGGGGCTTGTAATGACCTGGGGGGAGGGGGGCGGGGAAACCCATGCTCTTTTTCTCAATGATTTTCATCCATATTGCAGGGACCAGACATTACATTAAAGCCGCAAGCAGTTTTAAATGACTTTTTTCTTATAGTAATCTCATTTTGTGCAGGGACAGTTCTAAACACATGCCACTTCACAGGCATACTATAGATACCCAGCAGGTACGATATTTAAAGACATTTTTCAAAAAAAATTTCACTTTAAGCATCATTAAAATCACTGCTCCAGAAAAAACTACTGTTTTTAAAACTTTTTTATACATTGATACATGTTCCCTGGGGCAAGACCTGGGTTCTCAAACCCATTTTACGACAATAACTTGCATATTAGGCTTTAAAATGAGCACTTTTGAATTTGAACGTTCGAGTCCCATAGACTTCAATGGGGTTCTAAATGTTTGCGCGAACGTTCGGTCTGTTCCAAGGTTCTGGTGCGAACCAAACGGGGGGGGGGGGTGTTCAGCTCATCCCTACTGGGGAGGCACCTGATGCAAGGACGGAATCTGCTGGGGAGGCACCTGATGCAAGGACGGACTTTGCTGGGGGCACCTGATGGCATCTGGTGGCAGGTGAAACGCTCAGGGCTCCCACTGATTCTGCATTATGGTGAGTTGAATGATTTCATTCTATATTACAAAGTAATAATAGAAATAATGCGCTTCAATCACCCTGACACCATAACAACCATGGTGCCGGGATGATTGAAGCGCTAACCCCAAATGTTTGGAGTATCTTTATCTGCTGTCCGCACTTCCGTGAGATCTTGCAGCGGCCCCCCTCCTCCTTTCTCTGATGCTGAGCCATTCAGAGATGGTTGCGTGCTTAATGCCTGTGCAGTAGGGAACCGGCTGTGAAGCTGAAAGGCTTCAATGCTGGGTTCCCTTACTACGAATGGTGTCAGCAGCACCCGAGAGCTGATGGAAACATCAGCTGGGTGCCGGCATCTCTGGATTCCAGGACAGGTAAGTGTCCTAATATTAAAAGTCAGCGGCTACAATATGTGTAGCTGCTGACTTAAAATTTTTTGCTGAGCTAAACACAAAGATCTCCAGGTGCACAGGGGATATATTCGGACATTCCCCCACAACGAAGAAGTGCAGGGGTGTGATCAGAGGAGCATAGTTGCCAAAAGTCTCAATCTTCCTGGGACAATCCCGATTTTGGGACCCTCGTCCCGATTTAACCTTGTCCCGATTAGTGCCCTCAGGCTTTCACACTGGAGTGAGAGGAGAGGCTCTTTCAGGGCGCTTTGCAGGCGCCAATTTTAGCGCTATAGCACCTGAAAGCGCCCCAGTGTGAAAGTAGCCTTAGATCAGCCTTTCCCCTTAAGATCAAGAGTCCTCCTTTGATTACAGTGCCTCCTTAGATCAGCATCCCCCATTAGATTGGAGTACCCATTTAGATCATAATTCCCCTTAGATTAGATTTCTCTCATACTGTATGTCAGAGTCCCCTTACCTTACAGGGCGAGTGGTGGAAGCTATGAGGCAGGAGTCGGGGTGCAGAGCTAGGAGGTGGAGCAGCACTGCACAGACAAAGTTTTTAATCCTGCTGTGCATGGGAAGGGTTTCATTGGTTACTAGGACGCTGGTGACCTTAGCAGCCAGTCACAGCATAGATTATGGTGGCAGTGGTAATGCAGAGGGCGGGGTGGTAAGAAGCAGGGAGAGCAGGCAGCTAAAAGGAAGCCTCAATGCGTGCACATTGCAACTATTAAGGATATGCCACTGCAAGGGGGAGGTCCTGTACTGTACAAGCATGTCAGGGCCGGTGTTGTGTCAAAAATGGTTTCCCCTAGTGGAAACCTTTCTCGGCACAACATCGGACTGGCCTACCGGGATACATTTTCCGGTAGGCTGCCTGCCCTGGGGCCGCTTTGATCGACTGCAGTGCTCCCCTCCCTCCTCCTGCTTGTCATGCACAGTGGGAAACCGCTGTGGCTGTTTCTCGGAGCTGAGTGTGAAAAGTTTGTGTGATAGACGCAGTGTTCTGTCTATCACACGAGCTGGTCTAGGAGAAGGGCTGAACCTTTATCACTGCGTGGCCGAACTTTTCACACTCAGCTCCGTTACACAGCGGGAGATGCCCACTGTGCATAATGCACACACTGACTGGTGAGGATGCAATGAGGGCACAGTAAGGCTGCAATGATGGCGGGGAGGCTGCAAAGAGGGCACGGTAAGGCTGCAATGATGGCAAGAGAGGCTGCAAGGAAGGCACGGTAAGGCTGCAATGATAGTGAGGGAGGCTGCAAAGAGGGCACGGTAAGGCGGCAATGATGGGAACAGTAAGGCTGCAATGATGGGCATGTTGAGGCTACAATGATGGGCATGTGAGGCTGCAATCATGGGCATGGTGAGGCTGCAATGATGGGCACAGTGGAGCAGCAATAATGGGCACAGTAAAGTGGCAATGATGGGCACAGTAAGGCTGCAATGATGGTGAGGCTGCAAAGAGGGCATGGTGAGGCGGCAATGATGGGCACAGTAAGGCGGCAATGATGTGCACGGTGAGGCAGCAATGATGGGTACGGTGAGGCAGCAATGATGGGCATGTGAGGCTGTAATGATATACACATTGAGGCTGCATTGATGGGCACAGTGAGGCTGCATGGATGGGCACAGTGAGGCTGCATGGATGGGCACAGTGAGGCTGCATGGATGGGCACAGTGAGGCTGCATTGATGGGCACAGTGAGGCTGCATTTGATCGGCACTGGTGAGGCTGCATTGATCGCTTGTATCATGTCCGCAGTCTCTGACCATCTCTTGTATCATGTCCGCAGTCTCTGACCATCTTCTGTATCATGTCTACATTCTCTTAACATCTTTAGTATCATGTCTTAAGTCTCTGACCATCTCCTTTACCATGCCTGCAGCGCCTGTCATCTCCTGTACCATGCCCGCAGCCTATGACATCTCCTGTACTATGCCCACAGCCTCTAACCATCTCTTGTATTGTGGTGTCCCAGTACAGGTATTTGCTGTAGTCCCTGTCAGATTGAGGCCCTCGGCTTGTGGGGTCTCCCCTGCAGGGACTCAGCTAGTTATGATGTGATTTATACTGTTATGGTTGATAATACGTTTATTAGGTGTGTATAGCTTTAAGAGGTTTTAGTCAGCCATCTCATTTTCAGTCAGAGTGTATTACCATTTCATGTTCAGTCAGAGTGTATTAGAGTCGAGAGGACTAAGTGCTAGACAAGACCTTATTGTGTTGTGTTATACTACAGGTCAGTCTCTATGATCCACAGCTCTCAACCAATGGGCTTCAGTCTCATCAGGCCCTTATAAGGGATTGTACTTCCTGTTTAAGCCAGTCTAGACTACACACAGTTCCTGGCAGAGCAGAGCAAAACACAGTCAGAGAAGCAGTGCAGGCCAAAAGCCTCCAGTTCAGGAGAAAATACAGCAAAGAGTGGAGTATCCCTAAACATTACAGAACCAGTAGTGCAGCTCATTTATCGGATCAATCCGTTATTCCGGCGAAAAGCCTCAAGTCTACAGACACTTCAGTAAGTGTATCTATTTTTCAGCCTAGTTAAGCATAGGCCCTGAATTACTAATCCGGCTTTTGCAGCCGAGTGTATATATATGATCAGCTAAGCTCAAGCATTATCAGCCGTGTGATATCTAGAGACTGCCTGCAGAACATTTTGACACTCTGTTTAAACGCTGTGAAGATTTTGACACCTGCCTTCATGCCAGTAAAGCCTTCGTTGTATTAACCCCTGTTGTGGACTGTGTTATTACCATCCTAACTAGCGGGGATACGGAGGCCTCCGGAGCTGTAGTTTCCCAGGGTATTCCAAGACTACAGTGGCGTCACGTGACAGAGAGGGTTAATACCATCTGGCCCTCACTAAGGGTTAATACCACCTGCCCCTATGCTCCTAGCCCCAAGAACCAAGTAGCTAACCATCAAGCGCATGTGTGTGGCCGTGGGGCTGACCCTCCCCGGTCACCACATCGTTTTCTGGCGTCACGAACAGGATACGGGTGTACGCCTTAACCATTCAGCCACTAAAGCAAGTCCCCCCCCCCCCAGAATCTGAACTGTGTCATTGAAAGTAATTTACTCAGCGAGGCGCATATACAAGTGGTGGGGGAGGTGAAGGAAAGACTGTTAGCTGCCATTATTAAGTGGAGAAAGTCTGTACCTGAAGGGGTTAAATTGTTTCCAGCATTTCCCGCGCGCGGGAGCGGTCGCAGCTCCGCCCAGTCAAGCCCCGGCGGTGACGCCTCTTCAGTGTGCAAGCCGGAACTAGAGAATCCACTCTGTGTTGCACGGAGGAAACAATTGCTGACCGGACCAAAAAAAAAGGAAGTTGCCGGGCGCAGCCATAGCAACGTGTCGGACTCCCAAAGTACCAAATCTCCCGTCTGCAAGTCGTTCAGAATACGGCCGCCAGACTGGTGACTGGGAAAAAAAATGGGAATCAATCTCACCTTCGTTGAGAACCCTTCACTGGCTGCCAGTAAAAGACAGAATTGCATTTAAAGCACTCTGCCTGACACATACGTGCATCCATGGGAAGGCTCCGCAATATCTTTGCGACAAGATAGAACCTCACAATTCGAATCGCGTTCTGCGATCCACCGACCAAAATCTGGTCAGGGTACCAAAAACCAAATACAAGTCCAAAGGAGAAAGAAGGTTTGCTTTTCAGGGTCCTAGACTATGGAACGCTTTACCAACCAGCATTCGGTTGGAGGAAAACCACCTGACTTTCAGAAGACAGATCAAAACTCTGCTCTTTTGATGTCATGAGACACGAACAACTAGCGCCCAGAAGCGATTCAGTTCGCATGCGCCGCGCTTTATAAGTTTTTCATTCATTCATTCAATAAAAGACAGCGCACTCAAAGACAGCGCACTCAAAGACGTTGCACTCAAAGACAGCGCACTCAACGACATCGCACTCAAAGACAGCGCTCTCAAAGTTTCTTAAAGTGACAGCGCACTCAAAGTTTCTTAAAGTGACAATGCACTCAAAGACATCGCACTCAAAGACAGCGCTCTCAAAGTTTCTTAAAGTGACAGCGCACTCAAACAAGGCTACAACATGTCAGCCCCAAGATCACCAGATGCAGGGAAAACAAGAGAGGGTGACAGCTTACGCCAGCCGGAATCTGCGAGGGGCTGAGAAGAATGATTCTAACTACAGTTCCTTCAAGTTAGAGCTCCTGGCCCTCGTGTGGGCAGTCACTGAAAAATTTAAGGACTATTTGTCAGCCACCTCATTTACGGTCTACACCGATAACAACCCCCTGGCTCACCTGAACACCGCTAAACTAGGTGCCCTTGAGCAAAGATGGGCCTCCAGACTGGCCAACTATGACTTCTCTATCAAGTACCGAAGTGGCAAGTCTAATATTAATGCGGATGTGCTATCACGCATGGCTCCTGGCGAAGATCCCCCAGTGGAGGACAAGTGGGAAGATGTGGAGATGCCTCCCTTCTATCAAAGATTAGTGAATCAGGATGTGGTCGTCACCCGCGAGGGGAGTGAATCTGGGTCTAAAGCAATCCAGGAAGACCTGTATACCAGGAGGACCCTACAGGAAGAAAGTCAGACTATGGGAGATCTGCAGGAGTATTTATTGACCAGGAGGGTACCTCCCCGGTTGCGACGGGGCCAGAATGACTACGAATTGAAGCGATTGTGGCGTCAGAGGAAAAGACTATTTGTGCACAAAGGAATGGTGTACAGGAACTTCTTGGACCCAGTGTCGGGGGAAAGGCTACACCAAATTCTGATCCCTCGGAGAGATGCCACCATGGTATTGAATGCCTACCACGACCAGTCAGGACACTTTGGGGTCCATAAAACAGAAGCCACCATCCGACGCCGGTTCTACTGGATTGGAATGAGGAGCGACGTTGAAAAGTGGTGCAGTGAGTGTGCAGTCTGCAATATCACCAAGAATGGTCGCAAGAATGCGCGAGCACCTCTCCATTCCCTTCAGAGCGAGAGGCCCAACCAATTGGTCGCCTTGGATCATGTCAAGCTGTCACCTACCCGGTCCGGGTATTCATATGCTCTCACCATGGTGGATCACTATTCCAAGTGGGTAGTGGTTGTGCCAGTCAAAGACCTAACAGCCAAGACAACAGCCCAGATGTTCTACACCCATTGGGTACAGATACTTGGATGTCCTGAAACTGTCTTGTCCGACCGAGGTCCGGCCTTTGAGGCCCAACTATTTCAAGAATTGTGCCAGTTCCATGCTTGTAAGAAACTCAGGACCACTGCCTATCATCCGCAAGGGAATGGACTCTGTGAGAGGATCAACCAGGTGTTTATCCACATGCTGAGAGCGGCTTCTGTATCCCGACCTGCAGAGTGGCCTCAACTAATGCCCGAACTGTTGGAAATCTACAACAATACCATCCACTGTTCCACTGGTTATACTCCATTTTACCTCATGATGGGCCGACACGGTCAACTGCCTAAAGACAGGGTCTTTGGACTTCAAGCACCTTTCAACCACTCCCCGCAAGCCTCTTCGGAGTGGGTCTCGGAACATCAGAAAAGGATTCAGGAAGCGAGAGAGATAGTCAACAAAAACAGAGGACTCCCTCTGGGAAACTGAACCGTACACAGTGATTTCCATCCCTTATCCGGACTCGGATGTCTACTCAGTTCAAAAAGCCGGATATGAACCTCAAGTTGTCCACCGAAACCGGATCAAGCTGTGTCACAAAGGGAACCTGCCTGTGTTGGTGCCTCCTTCTGCACCACCAAGTCTTCCACCTCCAGTTCAGCCAGCACAAGTGCAGCCCACCAAGCCAGTTGAGCCTGAGAGGCCACTCCTGATGTTCGAAGATGATCCTCTCTTCCCTTCTGATCAAAACGTCTTCTTTGGTTATGTGCCAATCAGTTCCATTCCATCAACCTCAGTCTTGGCACCAGAAGCTCCAGAGTTTACTCCAGCAATCCGCTCACCTGCTGCAGTCCCATCAGAACCTTCTAATGTGGGAGAAAGCTCCATAAGTCAAGAGCCATCACTGGCCCCCATTGTCCAAGATGAAGGTGCAGCTGTCAGTCCAGAAGAAGCAAGTGTTCAAGGAGAAAACAGTGCTCCAGAAAACTCAGAAATGGTGTTGCGTAGATCCACCAGACCTAATTTCGGATATCCCCCAGCAAGATATAGGGATTAATCTATTAACTATACATACAATATATGTAGATAGACTACATACACCTCAGTTAGTATATATCTCAAGTATACGTCATTACTAACTAATATGTCACTAGTTACCTACTTACCTTATTTAGTGTATAGGAACATACCTGGCCAGTAAGTCTCCTATCCCTCACTTAAGCACTACAAAAAGAAAAGGGTATCCTCTAAGAAATGTCTAATTGTGTACTTCAGGCATAGAATAAAAATGTCTATCAAATATTAAAGTGTGTTCTGGGGAGAAGAGCTAATAGCCTAAGGCCAAGGCATTGGGTAGAAAGCCTCCGGCAGCCCAATCCAAAACCTGGTCAGTCTTAAAAGTGTAATCTAACAATAATATACTGTTCAAAACTGAGTGATAACGTTTAACAGATATGTATTCTGTCTGGGACCCAGATAACCACTTACCCTGCACAAAATAATGATCTCACTTTACCTAATAAGCCTGCAAGGGACATTTATGTGTATAATGCCTCAGGACTTATCATATGATCCTGTTCGTATATGTTTATTTTTCCCAAAGAACCTGGAACGGACATTGGTGTACAAATGCCTCAAGACTTCTAGTGGCCCCAAGGTCACCTCGTTTCCTCAATCCGTCAGTGCCTTAATCGTCGAGGACGACTTCTGTTTAGTGGTGGGGTTTGTGGTGTCCCAGTACAGGTATTTGCTGTAGGCCCTGTTAGATTGAGGCCCTCGGCTTGTGGGGTCTCCCCTGCAGGGACTCAGCTAGTTATGATGTGATTTATACTGTTATGGTTGATAACAGAACCAGTACTTCAGCTCATTTATCAGATCAATCCGTTATTCCGGCGAAAAGCCTCAAGTCTACAGACACTTCAGTAAGTGTATCTATTTTTCAGCCTAGTTAAGCATAGGCCCTGAATTACTAATCCAGCTTTTGCAGCCGAGTGTATATATATGATCAGCTAAGCTCAAGCATTATCAGCCGTGTGATATCTAGAGACTGCCTGCAGAACATTTTGACACTCTGTTTAAACGCTGTGAAGATTTTGACACCTGCCTTCATGCCAGTAAAGCCTTCGTTGTATTAACCCCTGTTGTGGACTGTGTTATTACCATCCTAACTAGCGGGGATACGGAGGCCTCCGGAGCTGTAGTTTCCCGGGGTATTCCAAGACTACAGTGGCGTCACGTGACAGAGAGGGTTAATACCATCTGGCCCTCACTAAGGGTTAATACCACCTGACCCTGGGCTCCTAGCCCCAAGAACCAAGTAGCTAACCATCAAGCGCATGTGTGTGGCCGTGGGGCTCACCCTCCCCGGTCACCACAGTATCATGTCCGCAACTTCTGACCATCTCTTGTCTTATTTAAAGTGGAGGTCCACCCTAAAAAAAAATAGCCAAAAAGGCTACAAAAAAATATATATATATTTTTTATACTTACCAGAAGTGGTTGTTACTAGGCAGATCTCCTAATCTACCTCTTCCTTGTCCACGGTGGTCTTCTTTCTTCTCCTCGTCGCGCTGCCTCCTAGGGAATGGGGAGCGGTGTCTTCTAGGACCTTGTGTGTGTCCCAGGAGACATCCGCCTATTCACATAGCGCCGCACGGCTCGCGCATGCACAGTAGGGAATCGGGCAATGAAGCCGCAAAGCTTCACTTCCTGATTCCCTCACCGAGGATGGCGGCGGGGCAGCCGAGACCTGAGCGATTGCTCGGCTTCGCCTGCCGACATCGCGGGCACCCTGGACAGGTAAGTGTCCTTATTAAAAGTCAGCAGCTGCAGTGTTTGTAGCTGCTGGCTTTTAATATATATATTTTTTTAAAGCCGGACCTCCACTTTAATGTCTGCAGTCTCTGAGGGAGTCTGGAGAGGAGTCAAGAAAGGGAGCACTGGCAAAATGGGGATCATGGGAGAAGTCAGACGTGTGTGGACTGTAGAGAGGAGACTATAGGAAAACCAGAGCCACCAAGCTGGAGCCAACTAACTGAGCCCTGCATGTTACACATGAGAGGAGGTCAATGAAAGCGCCACCAGGCCAGTCTAAGGGTGGGTCACTGATGTGTAGCGCCCCCTTACTTTCAGTACGGGCACTCCGCTAAAGTTAGTGGGGAATGGGAGACTTACTTTGCTCCCATTCACAATTTATTTAAATTGGGACTTCTGTCATTCCAGAAATGTCTACTGGGTTAATCTGTACTCCAGGGATGCAGTACCATCCCTGGCTGGCAGTTGGCGCTGGTGGGGTTCTGGCAGAGCAAGTTTTCCTCAGCAGCCAATTAGAGGAGTTTTTCCTTCGCAAGGCATGCTGGGGAAGGGTATATATGTGACAGGTGTCATGTGTTCTAAAATCTTGGCAGGGTCCCGTTCCAGGTGCGGCATCCACCTTCAGTGTGCACGCATCCATGGACCCCGCCAGCGTGGTCCACCTGGCCAGAATTGCAGGCTACACAAACCCTCATCCGGAGGTAAAAGGGGACCCCAGTGACTTACTGGGTTCCCGGTTCGATTGAGAGGATCCCAGGCTGGGTGCCGTTCGATTGGGGGGTAGGCTGAGGAGAACCCGGAGGCAGGTTGTCCAACAGGGCTTGAACGAACCAATCGGGGATCTGGTGGCCGGAATGCTGACAGGTACCCTTTGCTGTCATCCGGTGACCTATGTTAAAAATCTACTGGGAGGATCCGCTCTGCTCATCCATTAGCTCCTTTAAAGTAATTGGCCTGTGGCAGAGGCCCTAGACCCGGGTCTGTGAGAGAGACCTGTTCCTCCCAGAAAATCCTAATTGACATTTCAGCTGCCAGGCTTGTGAGAGGGGTCTGTCCGGGGGCACTTCACCCACTCCAACTAAGAGTGGCGACGAGTAATAATTTTGGTACTCTATTGAGTAAGGACTGCTCAATTAATATCCAGGCCTGATACCGCAAGGTTTCCCTTTCTTTTCATCACCCTTTCTTTTCCTAATTGATGTTGGCCGTGTTGGCTTGGAAATAAAGCATTGGAAAAACCTTTATTCACTGTCTGGACATTCGCTCACTGTTTTGGCTCACTGCTATCACCCCTAGACACACTACAGGGTAACTTAATACACCGATCTCAAAACAATCAGCGGCTCCTTCGGGGGTAGCGCTACACGTGGGGGCTCGTCCGGGATTCGGCTGTTACCCTTGGCAACCAGAAAAAGTGAGCGGCCATTTACTAAAGAGCGAAGAGTGTCCGGTGTTGTGTACTTGAACTGTCCGGCAACGAGGGAGTTAACCTTGCATCGCTAAGCTTGGGCGTACGTGCGGCCTAGCACGCGCCTACAACGTGTCCGGACAAGTTCTTCCAAGTGGGAGGAGCCACCCTCCTCTGCGTGAGATGTGTAGTGTGATTTCGCGCCAAACCAGGAACACCATCGCCCACTCGCGCGCCAAGTCGCCAGAACTACCATTTTCCTTGTGAAGTGCAGACCGAGTCGAGGATGTCAGCCGGAAAGGAAATTTCGCTGCCCATACTGGGCTGAGGCGCCCTACAACCGTGCCGGGCATGTCCCCTGGAACTGTCTCGTGCGAGGTGTCTGTGACGGACACGGGCGTACGATTGCTCGCCGTCTGGAAAGTTCGCACTGCTGTCCTTTGACAGGACAGAATTGCTGGGCCTGGTCTGCCCTCGGTGCCAGGAGCTGGCTATTCGCCTTTTGCCTTTCTCCCGATGTCGCGGATGCCGAGCGCTCCTGTTTGACGTTGCCCCCTCTGTTGGTCCCCCGAGAGACTACCGGGTGGATCGTTGCTCGGGAGAAGTCGCCGTGGAGGTGGAGGCCCCATGGCCGGAAGTTCTCCCCTCCAAGGAGACCGTGGAGCTGGAGGCCCCGGATGATGAAATCACAGCTGTCCCATCAACTAAAGTTTCGCTACTGGCTACCTTGATCTCCTACCCCCAGAAGGTAAGCCCGTTGGACGGGATGAAGGAGCTGAGAGAATGTGTGGCCCGAGCGGCATACATACAGGCCGAGACCACCCACAAGGCCGTCTCGGTTGGCACAGTTTTTCGTTCAATGTGCACCCACCGGAGGAGGACCCCCTCGATCTATCGACTGGAATTCTTTGAGGAGGTCCCATCGGCCTGACCCGGCCACTGCCTCAACTAGGGTGCTGACCAATCTCCCTGCTGGAGTGGAAGATTTTTCTTATCCAGAATTTTGGTCCAGCGGATCGCGGACAGATGGTGATGACCTGCCTGACCACCTCTTCGAGCCACGGTTCCCCGAGCAGCAAGGTTTCGGGGGATTTTGGGCCTCTACTAGGATGAGGAGGAAGAAGCATCCTGCCTGGCGGGGTGTGCTTTGTGAGTCCGGCCCGTGTCTACCTTGAGGAGCTGGTGAGTCCGTTGTGTGATTTTTATTGGCTCACTGCTCCTCCAACCTGGGACATGCCGTCCTGTGCGGGGTACCCAATGTTCCTGTTGCCGGGCCCTGTTTGTGTGATCGGGTGAGTTTTGCCTGGCTTGGGCACTCACCCAACAAGGGAAGTTACGGACAAGTATGCCTCACTCTGTTTGAATGTTGCTTTCCCGGTTTCCCCTTTTCCCCCCTGCTCCTCCAGACCCACATAGACATTCATGTGAAGGACTCTTGGGAGGGGTTTGGGTTCAGTCAGTTAGAGTGGGGACCTTTGCCAACTTTTTTTATTGCAGCACGGAAAAATAACTATTTTTCCATTTTTTTGTGTGCCACTTCCCTTTTGCTGCTACTTCGGCACCTTTGAGTTTTGGACTTCCGCAGTACCAGCACACTGACCGCTAAGGGCAGTGTTCTACGCCGTTATTTTGCAGAAAGAAAAAGAAATGTTAGGTTTTATTGCTTAAAATTTTCTTGCATATGCAAAAGAGGGTTTCTCTCACAGCACTTACACCTTAGGACTCCTTGGGAGGGAAGGAGGTTTTGTGCTTAGGCTCGAGTACACAGCCTCAATCCTGACCCTGGAGGTTGTAAATACATAAGGAACTATTTTTGATACTAGAGTATATATTGTATGTTTTGTATGCTCTTTTGTTTTTCTATACAGGTTTTTTTTGGACCCACCTACTATCAAGCACTGCGGAGAATGGGCAGCTAGATAGATAGGGTTGTGTATGTTGTATGTCTTATGCTATTTAAAAAAAAAAAAAAATATATATATATATATATATATATATATACTGTAATACATTGTGTGAACTCTGTCCTTTCTTCTTTTCTTTCTTTTCTGTCTGGTTAACAGGTATCAGGTCAGCATTCAGGCTCGAATGCTTTAGGACACTGGGGACAGTGTCAATTCAAGTGGGGGGAGTATGTAGCGCCCCCTTACTTTCAGTACGGGCACTACGCTAGGGCTGCGCATCTTCACCGGTCTCACGATTCGATGCGATTACGATTATCAAGGCCACGATTTGATTCAATTCGATTCCGCGATGCATCACAATGCATCACGATTGCAGCGCAAGTGCGCATGGCTTTCATCAAAAAAAATTTAAGTACTCCATTTTTTTTCTATCTGTTCTTAAAATAAAAATAAAAAAAAACAACACACAATAACACTTCCTGCATGTAGCAAAGTCTAAACACAGCAGACATGCTCCAGGAGATGGTCAGGGACTGCGGACATGCTCCAGGAGATGGTCAGAGACTGCGGACATGCTACAGGCATAGGTGTGCGCAGCCTATTGCATTAGGGTGTGCACTCCAAAGCCCAAACACACACTACTGATCACTCACGGTGTTCATTCATAAAGGCAAGGGGCCAGTAAATTACCTATTTACTGGCCCCTTCCCCACTCCTAAAACATCCCAGCAGCAACTGCCAATAGGAGAGGAGGGAAGCTGGCAGCGCTGCGGGGGGAAAGATGGGACCCAGGGCAGTAGGAGAATCTGTGCTGCACAGGGTGATTAGGGTGTGCCTGGGCACACCTGGCACACCCTGTGCGCACGCCTATGGCTACAGGAGATGGTCAGAGACTGTGGACATGTTACAGGAGATGGTCAGAGACTGCGGACATGCTACAGGAGATGGTCAGAGACTGCGGACATGCTACAGGAGATGGTCTATATTTCTCCTCCATACAGCCCAGTCCCTGCCTGCAGTGACAATGACATTTCACAGGTGACAGTACATCAGATTCCACTACATGCCCGTACCCTGTGTCCCCGGATCACAGCACCCCCCTCCTCTTCTGTACTTACATGCTGCTCTGCGCACAGAGGATGATTAGAGGGAACTTACTTGTGTCATTGCAGCCTTGAGCCTTGTAGTGAGATGGGCGATCTGCCAGCTCTCATCACCCAATCTCCATTCCAGCTCTCCATTCTCTCGTTACTGTCAGCAGGGAATTCTCAGCGTTTGTATGTGACTGACTGCCCGGCCTGCCTCTCTCCAGTCTCCACTCTGGTCTCACGTCTCTCCTGGTGTTAGCCCCGCCCACTGACTAACTATCCGATCAGTAGAAAGGCGGGAGGGTAGTGTTTGTATATGCCGCGCTAATGTGACTGACTGCACGGCTCGCCTATCTCCTATGTCCACTCTGCTCTTACGTCCTCTCCTGGCGTCAGCCCCTCCCGCCTTTCTACTCATCTGATAGTTACAGACAGTGGGCGGGGCTGACGCCAGGAGAGGACGTAAGAGCAGAGTGGACATAGGAGAGAGGCCGGCCGTGCAGTCAGTCAGCGTGGCATATACAAACACTACCCTCTACTAATCTGAAGTTCTAGTCAGTGGGCGGGGCTGACGCCAGGAGAGACGTAAGAGCACGCAGAGTGGACATAGGAGAGAGGCGGGCTGGGCAGTCACATGGCGCTGTAAAAAAAAGAACATAGCGCTCTCCCGGGATGGGCGGGGACGGGGGCGGGGCTAGGCATCGATTATCACGGTCAAATGCATCGGTGCCGCATCGGGAACACCCGAATCACGATGCACCGATGCAGCGATTAAATTTGACACCCCTACACTACGCTAAAGTTAGTGGGGAATGGGAGGGTTACTTTGCTCCCATTCACAATTTATTTAAATTGGGACTTCTGTCATTCCAGAAATGTCCACTGGGTCAATCTGTACTCCAGGGATGCAGTACCACCCCTGGCTGGCAGTTGGCGCTGGTGGGGTTCTGGCAGAGCAAGTTTTCCTCAGCAGCCAATTAGAGGAGTTTTTCCCTCGCAAGGCATGCTGGGGAAGGGTATATCTGTGACAGGTGTCATGTGTTCTAAAATCTTCGCGGGGAACCTTCCAGGTGCGGCATCCACCTTCATGGTGCGCGCATCCATGGACCCTGCCAGCGTGGCCCACCTGGCCAGAATTGCAGGCTACACAAACCCTCATCCGGAGGTAAAAGGGGACCCCAGTGACTTACTGGGTTCCCGGTTCGATTGAAAGGATCCCAGGCTGGGTGCCGTTCGATTGGAGGGTCGGCTGAGGAGAACCCGGAGGCAGGTTATCCAACAAGGCTTGAACAAACCAATCGGGGATCTGGTGACCGGAATGGCTGACAGGTACGCTTTGCTGTCATCCGGTGACCTATGTTAAAAATCTACTGGGAGGATCCGCTCTGCTCATCCATTAGCTCCTTTAAAGTAATTGGCCTGTGGCAGAGGCCCTAGACCCGGGTCTGTGAGAGAGACCTGTTCCTCCCAGAAAATCCTAAGTGACACTTCGGCTGCCAGGCTTGTGAGAGGGGTCTGTCCGGGGGCACTTCACCCACTCCAACTAAGAGTGGCGACGAGTAATAATTTTGGTACTCTATTGAGCAAGGACTGCTCAATTAATATCCAGGCCTGATACCGCAAGGTTTCCCTTTCTTTTCATCACCCTTTCTTTTCCTAATTGATGTTGGCCGTGTTGGCTTGGAAATAAAGCATTGGAAAAACCTTTATTCACTGTCTGGACATTCGCTCACTGTTTTGTCTCACTGCTATCACCCCTACACACACTACAGGGTAACTTAATACGCCGATCCCAAAATAATCAGCGGCTCCTTCCGGGGTAGCGCTACAGATGTAAGGGGGGAGTAAATACAATAATGTAAGGGGACACTGATATCAAGGTTTCCCCCCCTATATCAGTAACCCATGCCCCCCCCTTACCTTAGTGTATTCTTTCTGCGGAAGGTGGTCTCTGGTCACCAGAGTTCCCCCCCCCCCCCACTTTCCCAGAGTCCCAGGTGTCCACCTTGATGATTGATTGCTTCATTTTTACTACTTTTAACTGAAATGTACTGTTTTATATATATATAAATCTCTATCTATCCCTAGTCCTATGTGCTTTTATATATGTCTTATCTATATATAATACGCTCTTCAAATGTGCTTTAAAATGCATAGTTTTGGGGGGCGTGTCCGGAAGAGCTCCTGGACGGACTTGTTCCTACACAGCTCCACCAGCCTTGGCATAATCTACTGCCATCCTCCACGATCCTTGCTCCGGTGGGCTCCTGGAGTGTTGCACCTGTCTTGGGGCACCCCCTGCACGGATCCCGGCGTATTCCGCGGTGTCTGGCTAGATCCATCTTCTCCCAGGCCTTCAGCCGGCTCCACGCTGCCGAGGCCCGTCGCCATCTTGGGGCCTACGAGTCCTCCGACGCCTCCCGTGCTTGCGTGCTGCGCTCTGCGGGGCGGGCAGCTATCCCTCCTCCTCCACCATCCGCAGCACCTCCGGAAGAAGCGGCCAAGTCGTTCCGCGGCCGGGACCCGCTGGGGAGCCCCCGACGCCCGGCGACACCTTTAGGATAGTCCGCGGCTCCGGCCTAGTCCCGGAAGACGGCGCCCAGCATCCAGCACTCGGGATCCCTGGTGTCCTGCTCCTCCTTCCACCCTGTGGCCTAACCTCCTCCTCGCAAGTCTGGGGTTCCCTGTGGCTGTCACCGCTCTCTACAGTGCCTGCAGCAGCGACTTCTGGGCCTCAGTCTCCACACAGTGAGTAGCCACCATCTTTGCCCAGCTAGTCCCCCACAGACTCTGCTCCTTTTCCCTTCTCTGCCCTGCACACTTCCAATTCACTTCTCACATGGAGCAGTGAGATGGACCCTATCCTAACCCCCTAAACCCCCAACTCCACGGGACATATCTCTTTTAGAAACCAACCCAAACTCCGGCACATGGGGAAAGACAAGCAAAAACCGCACAAGGGATCCGGTGGGGACCGTAAGGGAGGAGATCTAGAGGACTATTTTGCCCGATCCCGAGCCGCATCACAGCGCCGTTCTGAAGCTCAGATGGCGCAGGCACCCCCATCCCCGGCCCGATCTGAGTCGTCCCTACATTCTCAGACGAGCGTGCACAATCATCCCCCCCTTTCTGGGGACTCCGACTTTATGCTCACCAGAAGCCGTTCCACGGCCTCCTTGGCATCGGGAGAGGGTTGGGACCTGGAGGCACAAATACGCTCCCTACACAGCTATATCAGATCTTTACCCACCAAAGCTGACTTTGAACACTGTGTCCAAAGGATAGAAAAGACCTACAAAAAAGAACTCTCTGACTTCAAAAAAGATGTGAGCGTTCGTTTTGAGGACCTGGACGCTACCACAGACGGTCTTAATAATACGGTGCAGTCACATGACAAAATTCTGAAAGCCCATACTGTCATGCTACAGCAACTGGCGTACCAACAAGACGATATCGAAAACCGTAACCGTCGTAATAATATCCGTATTCGCGGAATCCCTGAAACGGTAGACGTCAAAGCCCTACCGGCAGCTGTGACCGCCATTTTCAACCAATTACTGCAATGCCCTAAGGACGACCCAATTGAGCTAGACCGGGTCCACAGAACCTCTGGCCCGCGGACCCAAGACCCCTCCTTCGTCCGTGACACCCTGTGCCGGGTCCACTTCTATAAGGTCAAAGAAACCATCATGAGAGCAGCCAGCTCGCAGGACACTATACTGTTTAACAATACCCCCGTGATGCTTCTTCCGGATCTGTCACGTCAAACACTGACGATGAGAAAGGCGTTAAAGCCGCTTACCCAACTGTTGATAACCAAGCAGATGAAATACCAGTGGAGATTCCCGTTCCATTTGCGTGTGCACCACGAGGGCAAGACGGCCATCTTCCGCACGCTGGGGGACCTGCCTACTTTCCTCAGCACCCTGGGTCTTCCACAAGTATCTCTCCCAGATTGGCCATTCACGCCGACCACTCCAGGTTTACCCTTTGCCTCTCCGTGGCAGACGCAAGGCCGCAAGCGCAACCCCAGGCCTCCACCTCGCCGAGACTCTGAGGATTGAATGCACTCTGGCCGATCTAACCACACCACTTGCCCTGCCTTCCCGGGAGTTTCCCCCCGGAGATGATACCGGGTTGAAGCCTCCTCATCATACACGTTTTATTTTATTTTTTCATTTTGTTTTTTCATTCTTGGGGGCTCAACCTACCGCTCCCCCGGACACTATTTCGCCTGTTGGGCTTGTCCCTCTTGAGTCCCGGACTGCCTTAATGTTGATGTTATTGTTACGGCCTTAATTCTCTTTTCAGGTGGTTCGGGCTCTATGTTCCAGACTGGGAGACACTCGCAGATTGTTCCTAAGTATCTTCAATTATATGACTTTTGATGACATGTTTTCACTCTGCTGCTGTTTCACCATTGTGTTCTCTCTCATCGTAATTTCATTTCACTGTTGTTTTTGCCTAAATAGTCTGTTTGGTTTCCTACTTCACGTGCTTAACCAACTCGTTTTTTTTTCTTTCGTTCTTTGTACCGCTATTTTTTGTAACACGTGTTGGTTTTGCTCCATGATTGTTCTCCCGTGGAGTTGGGGGCCGGGGTGACCGCCCTACCTGGTGTGATCCCACCGCGCCCCCCCCCCTTTCTTTTTTTGAGGGGTTTTTCTTTTTCTTACGGTGTCACTATGGATGCCGTTTGGCTCATGGCTACTAGCCATGCTGTATGTTTTTTTTTCTTTTTCTTTTTTTGCGTAGCCTTTTGGAGCCACCCAGTGGCCTTTTTTGTTATTGCTCATTTTTTTTCTCATTATTCAATTGGCTGTTGTGGTCTCCCTCCCCACCACCTCTACCTAGCTGTCTCCTGCTACCTTTACTTAGTGACAAGAGTGGTGCGGATGGGGTCCATACCCAACACATGTCTTTTTATTTTTTTTATGTCTTTTTGTTTTTTGTTACCACCCGCTCTTACCCTCCCCTCTGTCTTTCCCCGCCTCTCCTCTCTTTTGCTTTTATTCCTATTTTCCTTCCTCCCTTTCCTCCTCCAGGCTCTTTCTGGCGCTATTTCTATCTTCGAGAGTTGCTGATGCTTGATATTGCCTATACCCGTGCCTTTGCTCTGTATTCCCACCACTCATGCCTGCCAATAATATGGCTTCTGTTTGCCCGATAGCCTTAGCGTCTTTTAACTGTAGGGGATTCAACACACCTGAGAAGCGGAGTCAGGTCCTTTTTCATTTTCATAAAAAGCGTTCTGACATCTTGCTACTCCAGGAAACGCATTTCCGTACTGATTCAGTGCCGGTTCTTCGTAACAGGTACTATTCACAATGGTTCCAAAGTACTAATCCCCAAGCGAAGTCTAAGGGTGTATCCATAGCCTTCCATAAATCCTTTAAACCTGAGGTCCTAGACACCCTTATTGATACTAATGGACGATTCATTTTTCTCAAACTGAAACTAAACAACTTTCTTTTCACAGTGGCCAACATATATGTTCCAAATGTGTGTCAGGCCCGGTTCCTCTCATCGGTCCTCACCAGACTATCCTCTTTTGGGGGTCCCTGCTACATCATTGGGGGAGATCTCAATGCCGTTATGTCCCCTTCTGCAGATACATCCTCGGGTAAGTCCTCTATCCCACACTCTACACTAACACGCATCAGGACTCTCCTACATTCCTTCCACCTGGTGGATGTCTGGCGTATCCAGCATCCCACAGACAAGGATTACAGTCATTACTCTGCAGCACACAACTCATATAGTAGGCTAGACCATTTCCTGATATCCCAGTCACTGCTAGATTCCCCTTTACAAACGTCCTTGGGTCAATTGCTCTGGTCGGACCATGCCCCGGTCTACTTGACTCTTGCACGCCCCCCCACTTCACGTAGAGGTGCACACTGGAGGCTTAATGATAATTTGCAGCGGGATTCTGTATGTGTGGCTGAAGTTTCTGCCGCTATCCGTCATTTCGTCTCGGATCACTCCTCGGACACTACCCCCCCCTCTCATCCAATGGGAAGCCTTTAAATGTGTGATCAGAGGCGTGCTCATCCAACATGGCTCCCGCCTCAAGAAAATGCGATCAAGTGACATTCGCCGTCTCCTCTCCACCATTGCGGAACTAGAGCCTCTACACAAACGTAACCTAGACCCCGCCATTTTTGTCCGCTTATCGAATGCTCGTAGGGATCTCCTTCAGCTTCTTGACTCCCATTCCTTGATAGCTCGAGATAAGGCGCGCAACTTCCATTACTCACTTGCCAATAAATGTGGTAAACACTTGGCACGGGTCTTGCACCCCAGGGCACCTCGTCGCTCCATTAGCTTTATTTCACACCCTGATCAAACTAGATCGTACAACCCGGATGGTATATCCTCTGCCTTCCGGGGATATTATTCGCGACTCTATAGTCTGCAGTCCGTAGACCCGACCAGGTGTTATACACCTTCGGGTGATGACATGCGAGATTATATTGCCAAGACGGCGCTACCTCCTGTTAATGCGTCGGATGTGGTTGAGCTAGATAAACCCCTCAATACGTCCGAGTTTTTCGGTGCCATCAAAAGTTTGCAGGTGGGCAAATGCCCTGGCCCGGATGGATACACTCCACGTTTCTACAAGACCTTTGCCCCACTTTTATCCCCGTTGATGGCTAAGGCCTTTAATACAATGAATGACACCCCCGCACCGCCCAAGGCGTTGTTATCCGCTAACATCTCTGTATTACCCAAGCAAGGCAAAGACCCCTCGCAATGCAGCAGCTACAGACCTATATCCCTGCTCAACGTGGATCTAAAGTTGTTTGCGAAGGTCCTGGCTAATCGTTTGTCTCCTCTACTCCCAAATGTAATCCACAACGACCAGGTGGGATTTGTCCCGGGCCGCGAGGCGAGGGACAATACCACCAAAACGATCCACTTAATCTCTTACATCCAACGCAAAGGGCTGAGGGCTTGTCTCCTCTCTTTCGACGCCGAAAAGGCATTCGATCGGGTCAGCTGGGGATTTCTTCGACTCTCATTGGAACAATTGGGCCTGGGGACGCCCTTTATTTCCAAGGTGATGTCCCTTTACTCGCAGCCCTCAGCTTCGGTCTTGGTGGATGGTTCTACTTCTGCGCCCTTTGACATTTCCAATGGTACCCGGCAGGGCTGCCCCCTATCCCCACTCTTATTTGTCATTGTAATAGAACACTTAGCTTGCGCCATCAGACAAAATGTCTCCATTCGCGGTATCCAAACGCCTTCCTCCCATTACAAACTATCCCTCTATGCTGACGACCTTTTGGTATACCTACAGGACCCCCATACCTCCCTACCATCCCTCTTTGCGGAATTCCGTCGCTTTGGCACATTTAGCAACTTCAAACTCAATCTGTCCAAGACTGAGGCTCTCAACGTCTCCCTCCCTGCCGCTACGATGACTAGGCTCAAAGCCAATTTTTCTTTTAAATGGCAGACGAGGGGAATCTCATACCTTGGCGTCCTTATTCCTTCTAGTCTTTCCAACCTTTTTTCTTTGAACTATGTTCCTCTGCTTTCACGTTTGCGGAAGGACTTGGAGGAGTGGGGGGGGGACTTCCCTGCCGTGGTTCGGGAGGATCAACACCCTGAAGATGGACACTCTACCCAAACTCCTGTATCTCCTTCAAACGGTTCCCGTCTTAATCCCCAAGTCCTTCTTCAACTCCTTACGCTCCCTCGCCATCAGATTCCTGTGGCGGCGGGGGCTTTCTAGAGTGAAGTACAATGTGCTCACCCGCCCAAAGCTGCAGGGCGGAGCTGGCATCCCTGACTTCGAGACCTACTACAAGGCCGCGCATATTGCGCGTGTCTTGGAGTGGTTCCCGCGTCCTTTTTTGAAGGCCTCCGTCGCCCTAGAACAAGACTTGTCTCACGTTGACCTACGAGCACTCCTATGGGGATATAGAACTGAACTGACACACATACCTCCCCCCTCCCCGCTTACTCTGGCTTCTCTCAGATTATGGTACAACAGGGGGTTATGTTCCCTACTGTCCTCCAACCCCTCTCCGTTATCTTCCCTATTCGACAATCCCTCCTTCCCCCAAGGCTTTGGTGTATCTTCGTTAGGCCCCTTCAAAAGGACTGAATGGCCCCAGGCACGCTCCTTTGTGCATCCTACGCTGGGGTCGCCAGCGACTCCGGCAGGCGCTCATGACTGGCTCACTACACTGCACTTGTCCACACTTACAAAGCACTTACATTCCTCCTCTCAGGTACACCGCCCTCCCACGGAGTTTGAACGATTGTGCTCCCTCTCGGAGACGCCCAGACACCTACTCTCGGCCATATATAACCTACTGCAAACACTCATGCACACCGAGCTACCCTCTTACACTAGGATGTGGTCTGCAGATCTGGTTGAAGACATCCGGCAGGCAGACTGGCAGACTTCGTTTTACTTTACTCACAAGTCCACGATCTCCTGCTACGCACAGGAAAAAAACTACAAGATTCTGTCAAGATGGTACAGGGTTCCCTCCGTGTTGCACAAAATATTTTCGTCCACCCCGGCATCCTGTTGGCGATGTTCCGCTGCTGTGGGGACTTATCTACATGTCTGGTGGGATTGTGAGAGGATCCGCCCCTTCTGGACTCAGGTATTTGAATGTTACAACAAAGTCTACGATAAATCACTGGTTCCCTCACCTAAAATTGCTCTTCTCTCTATCCTGCCTGGTTCTGTTAAATCGCAGAGGCGGAGTCTCCTCCGTTTCTTCATGTCTTCAGCAAGACAGCTAATACCTTCCTACTGGAAGTCGACCGCAACTCCTCCATTGTCACGCTGGGTCTCTATTATGAACGATACCATGAGAATGGAGGAGATGCTGGCTCTCGACAACGACACTTTTGATAAGTATACAATGCTATGGCTCGTCTGGCTCCACTTCTCTTCCTCTGACACCCTGGCGAACATGTTGTCCACCCAACCATGATCACCCCTGACTGCCTACGTCTGTGTCACCTCCTTAAGATAAACTAGGTTCCCCCCCCCACTTTATTTACATTGTTTCTTACATTTGCCCCCTCAGCAACTCTCACACTCCCCCATGATCCCCCTCTGGTTTTCTTTTCTCTCCCCTCCTTTCCTTATATTCTCTCTCTCTCTTCTCTCCTTCCCCCTTCCTCCCCGCCCTCTCCTGCCCCTGATTCTTACCCCCCCCCCCATTTTTATTCTTATTTTTCTTGTTTTTTTTATTTTTTTATTTTCGGCCTTGGTTCTTTTTTGTCCTATGTGTCATTTTTTCTGTTGATTTTATTGTTTCCTTCCTGGAGACTCTGGTTGCAATGTTGTCACCTACTAAGAGGCCATTTTGGCCGCTCACAATTTTTTGTTTCGGGTTCCTGTCATAATTGTTCCTGTTGTGTTATATGCTGGTGGGAGTCCTGCTGTGGGCGATAGCCATTGGGCTGACTCTCTACCACTACGTATTCATGACTGTACCCTGACTGTGACACCTTATGCTGTTCATGTATAACATGTTAAAATCCTAATAAACATATTTTCAACTCTAAAATGCATAGTTTTGCCCTTTTATGAGCAAGAAAATAATGACGTTATGATGGAAAATTATTTCCAGGGCTGGTTTTTATTCTCAGTCCAGCCCTGGTGGCTGTCAATGTGCAGAGCAGGTCCTAGCAACAAGGCCCTTCATCATACAATCTATATCAGGGATCCTCAACCTACGGCCCTCCAGCTGTTGCGGAACTACACATCCCATGAGGCATTGTAAAACTCTGATATTCACAGACATGACTAGGCATGCTGGGAATTGTAGTTCCTGAACAACTGGAGGGCCATAGTTTGAAGACCCATGATCTATATGGATGTGGAGTGCCTGTGTATGTTGAAACACCATGGCCTCAGGGTTCTTATGTTATCAAAAGACTTCAGTGCTGAATCTGCTGCCTTGATGGACTTGTGGTAATTAGTAGGATCCACTTGTCTCGGCGAATCTGGTTGGCAGGGTACCAGGCCCGTCGGAACTAGACAGGCAAACCAAGCAATTGCTTGGGGCCCCCGAGCTGGCCAGGGGCCCCCAAGCAGGGTCCTTGCCTTCCAATGCTGTCTCCGCTAGGGGTGCAATGGATTGTGACCGATCCGCGTTCCGAACGGGTCGGCCTGTTCGGATCGGCACAGATTGCGATCCGCAGAGCGCAACGCCGCGGCCTTAGGAAAGGCCGCGGCCTTGGCCTAGCTCCGGAGCGGTCGGCCATTATTTGCTTAAATACAGTATTTGTAAATCCGACGGACTGTTTAAATGTTAAATTAAAAGTAAAAATCATTTGGATCGCTACGCTGTGGTTCCTGTAGGCATTGCGGGCGTTCGGGGGGGGGGGGGCCTCCATGTCCATTTTGCTTGGGGCCCCCAAATTCCTTCAAACGGCCCTGCAGGGTACTAATTGAAATTAAATCCCAGTGGCAGGAGACTTAGGCCGGCCATACACTATACAATTTTCTTAGTCAATTTTCCTTTAGATTTACCTTCAACTATGTAGTGCAAGGGCCTGCCTGATTGCATACAAATTGAATGTGTTTAGGTTTGACCTCATATTATATGGATTTGGTAAGTCTAAAGGCAAGTTGAACAAGAAAATTGTATAGTGTATGGCATCTTGCATGCTAACCCCAGTGGTAGACATGTTCAGAGCCAAGATTTTCCAACAATTCACTGTACTTCAAAAAATTAGTAACACATGGACTACTAATATTGCTGTATGGGAGTGCCAATGAGCAATATGGACTATTTTGGCCAAAGCTTGTTGGATTGTTCTCAAGGTGTTTCCTAAAGGGGGAGCACTGTCAGGAACTAAAACACCTGCTGGTGACACTATGGTCCCTGGACTTTATTGGTGTAGATCCAGTGTGTGTGTATGTAATGTATGTATGTACAGTTGTGCTCATAAGTTTACATACCATGGCAGAATTTATGATTTCTTGCCCATTTTTCAGAGAATATGAATGATGACACAAAAACTTTTCTTTCACTCATGGTTAGTGTTTGGCTGAAGCCATTTATTATCAATCAACTGTGTTTACGCTTTTTAAATCATAATGACAACAGAAACTATCCAAATGACCCTGATCAAAAGTTTACATACCCTGGTGAATTTGACCTGATAACATGCACACAAGTTGACAAAAAAAAGGGGGTTTGAATGGCTATTAAAGGTAACCATCCTCACCTGTGATTTGTTTGCTTGTAATTAGTGTGTGTGTATAAAAGGTCAATGAGTTTCTGGACTCCTGACAGACCCTTGCATCTCTCATCCAGTGCTGCACTGACGTTTCTGGATTCTGAGTCATGGGAAAAGCTAAATAATTGTCAAAGGATCTGCGGGAAAAGGTAGTTGAACTGTATAAAATAGGAAAGGGATATAAAAAGATATCCAAGTAATTGAGAATGCCAATCAGCAGTGTTCAAACTCTAATCAAGAAGTGGAAAATGAGGTTCTGCTGAAAGCAAACCACGGTTAGGTAGACCCACTAAAATTTCAGCCACAACTGCCAGGAAAATTGTTTGAGATGCAAAGAAAAACCCACAAATAACTTCAGGTGAAATACAGGACTCTGAAAACATGTGGTGTGGCTGTTTCAAGATGCACAATAAGGAGTCACTTGAAGAAAGATGGGCTGCATGGTCGAGTCGCCAGAAGAAAGCCATTACTACGCAAATGCCACAAAGTATCCCACTTACAATATGCCAAACAGCACAGAGACAAGCCTCAAACATTATTTGGAATGATAAGACAAAAATTTAGCTTTTTGGCCACAACCATAAATGCTTTATTTGGAGAGGAGTCAACAAGGCCTATGATGAAAGGTACACCATTCCTACTGTGAAACATGGAG
Source organism: Rana temporaria (assembly GCF_905171775.1). Lineage (NCBI taxonomy): Eukaryota > Metazoa > Chordata > Amphibia > Anura > Ranidae > Rana > Rana temporaria. The sequence goes on along the minus strand of NC_053489.1, from coordinate 350,975,609 downwards.
GTGGATTGCTAATATTTTGGGGATGTGTGAACTACAAAGGCACAGGAAATTTGGTCAAAATTGATGGCAAGATGAATGTGGTATGTTATCAAAAAATACTGGAGGAACATTTGCATTCATCAGCCAGGAAGCTGTGCATGGGGTGTACTTGGACATTCCAACATGACAATGATCCAAAACACAAGGCCAAGTCGACCTGTCATTGGCTACAGCAGAATAAAGTGAAGGTTCTGGAGTGGCCATCTCAGTCTCCTGACCTCAATATCATTGAGCCACTCTGGGGAGATCTCAAATGTGCAGTTCATGCAATATTAAACCCAAAACAAACATTTATTATATTGCAGCTTACCAGTTCTTAGATGGCTGCATTCATTTTCTTTTTTTTTTTCTTTCTTCTATTTTCATCTGTTGATCTAGCCAGTAAGTCTCCAGTAGATTACATCAGTACAGAGATGAAACAATTCAGTTACCACTGACAGGTGTACTTACAATAATTCATTTTTATTTATTCATGTATAACCTTTTAAATTCTCTGACTCTCTAAGATGCTCTTTTTATAACCACACATGGCTTTTTTTCAGTGGGAACGTGGGGGGAACACAGTTCTGGCACCTTCACCACTGACTGTATGTAATGGCAAGTGGTGCTAGGGTGTGCTGCAGGGTCTATTAATGCTCACTGCTGGGGGATCTGTTCCTGCTGGAGGGAATACATTTTTGCAGGGGGTCTATTGTTGATGGCTGCCAGAGAGTGTATTGATGCTGGCTGCCAGAGAATCTATTGATGCTGGCTGTCAGAGAGTGTATTGATGCTGGCTGCCAGAGAGTGTATTGATGCTGGCTGCCAGAGAGTGTATTGATGCTGGCTGCCAGAGAGTGTATTGATGCTGGCTGCCAGAGAGTGTATTGATGCTGGCTGCCAGAGAGTCTATTGATGCTGGCTGCCAGAGAGTGTATTGATGCTGGCTGCCAGAGAGTGTATTGATGCTGGCTGCCAGAGAGTCTATTGATGCTGGCTGCCAGAGAGTGTATTGATACTGGCTGCCAGAGAGTCTATTGATGCTGGCTGCCGAGAGTCTATTGATGCTGGCTGTGAGGAGATATGTTGTTCCTGCCGGGAGTCTATTGTTGCTGGGAGGGGGGTGGATTTTGTGGCAGGTGGTCCATTGTTATGGGAATCTATTGTTGCTGGTGGGAGCTCTATTGTTACTGGCTGCAGGGGATCTATTTTACTGCTTTTCTCGTTATAATTATCAAATCCCTTAGAATTATTTAGCACCACAAAATGATACTTGGTTCTCTATTGTCTAAAAGGGCAGTTCTGGGAGGTGGATAGGGGTGGAACCAAGGAATGATGCCTGGAGGTGGGTAGGGGCGGAAAAAAGGGGTGACTGCACCCATTCTCTGAGAAAAAAAGCCCCGACCAATCATGTTACTGGCTTGTTGTCAATTAACCCAAATTAGTTGCAAAATCTTCTTCCAGCTCTTCCTTGTTAGTACCACTTACTTTGCCAGCTTTTTTATGCCCTGTTCCAACTTTTTTGGAATGTGTTGCTGTCATCAATTTTCTATTGTGAGTAACTTCAGACCAGGCAAAGGCAAAGTTTCAAAGCTTCAGCGAAAGGATAAGTTAAGACAACAGTTCAACATAAAGTACTTCATGGAAAGAACAGACATCTTTACCATTCATGCTAATTTCCTCACCGATGCTGTGTGAGTTGCCAATTGGCTTTGTTTTATAATAAATTGTTTCCAATATACTGCACCTTGTTTCCTTTTTACCCTGGAAAACTAGGTTTGAGGTTAGAGTATTTTTTTTACAGTCCAATTTTTTTCTATGAATGGAGCTGAGTATGGTTAAAACCCATTAAGCCCCTTCCACACAAGGAAGACACCCCCAGGAGTTCGCCCACTCAGCAGGAAATCTGTCCACTGATGCACGCTGAGCAGGCGGGTGGCTGGTTCGTGTTCGCTCCACTTATGCAGAGCGGACACAAACACAGCCCACTCTTCTCTATGGCCGGTCAGATGTAAACAGACCATCTGCCTGTTTACACTCGACTGCCATCCGATCCGCCAGATGGAAGGGGAATGGATCTGCTTTTATTGAGTCAGATGTCTGTGGATGTAAACGGACACATGCAGTGGAAACGCATTGGCTGATTTTAGTATAAACTAATAAATACATTTGGACTTTTATCCTTTGGTTTGTGCATGCTTTATTCTGGTAACCAGGCGGGGTGCCCACTGGAGGATATCCTTGTCTGCTGTGAGCAGCCTAACCAAAACCAGGGAGCTCTCTGAATGTTTTTGTCCTCTTACTACTTTATATGAACTTGCATCAAAGTCCCAGCACTTCTTGAATGCTTTGTTCTTCATCAGGTTTTGTTGTTGTCTGTTTGTATCCCACTGGGAAGCTCTCCCCTCGTTTCCTGACGCACAGACACACACAGTACAGCTGTAAAATTATAAATTCCAATCACTTTATGTCCCAGAGACAATGATCAGAATAAAAATGAGAGAATGGGGGGCGTGGTCTAGCCGCAGGTGAAGATGGCTGCTTAATAGCAGAGCTCCCACCACTGCAGGGATCTTTGAACAACCCACTGCGTTTATAGACTTTTATTCCGGTCCTTTCCGGGATACATTCGTTCCAGACCTATCCGGCATCCTGGTGTGAACTTTTGGTGTTACCGGCAAGAAGGTTTATTCCCCTATCACAGCTTTTTTCTGACACCGGATGATCGCTATGGCCAACATTGGATCTACCCATACGGATGCTCTATTAACTCCGACAGGTAATCCTGCCTCGGCTACTGCTATTATGTCAGCCAGTGGTATTGCTGTGGAAAATGTACTTATCCAGCCTAGTCTGAGTGATCTTTACAATGTGGCTGATGACATTAAGAATACCTTAACAGCGGCCATTGCGGCACTGAGCCTTGATGTACGCGCTATTACTGCTCGGGTGGTGGATGTTGAAAATACCGCTGCGCAACAGGGTGCCATACTGCGTCATGTCAATCGCAAGGTTGATTCCCACACCCTCCATCTAAGAGATCTCCACCGCCAAGTGGAAGATTTAGAAAACAGAAGTAGACGCCATAACCTTAGACTGAGAGGTCTTCCAGAAATAGTTGATCACGATCAACTAACATCTGTGGTGTCAGACATCTTTAATAATCTGCTGGGACGTCCACCGCAAACCCCTGTTAAAATGGAGCGCATTCATCGTGCATTAAGACAGAAAGGAAGGCCATCTGATCCCCCTAGGGATGTCATCTGTCATATTTCTGACTTTCAATTGAAGGAGGATATCCTCAGAAATGCCAGACTGCGCCATAAGTTCCTGCATGAAGGCGCTGAATTGCAGATATATCAGGACTTATCGCATATTACTCTCCAGAATAGAAGAGACCTTAAACCTTTATTGGATTTACTCAGGGAAAGAGCCATAATTTATAGATGGAAGTTTCCCTTTGGCTTGCAAGCCACTCATCAAGGACGTACTGCCCTGCTAAGAGTGCCAGAAGAACTGCAGATGTTTTGTGACGCACTAGGTATTCCCTATATTGATGTGCCAGATTGGTATGCTGAGTTTCGCTTCAGAGCTGCCAGGAAGGAGCAACAACAAATGGAAACCATGGAAACCATTCCTACACGCCACCGCAGACGTCGCTCCCCCTCAGTAAACAAATCACTGGACGCCTCCAAGGATCGTGAACCTGAACTGAAAGCAACAGGATCCCCGCGCGTGAGAAGACCCAGACGTGAATACTAATTGATTAATGTTTTTCTTTCTCATCGGACTGACTGTTCCCACTCCCTTTCCTTCACTAGCAGATCTCAGGTTTACTTCCACTTCTCTCATCCTCTCTCCATGTCATGTTTTTATCTGCTTTTCTTTAAATAGCTTGTCTGGTATCGGCAAAGGGGAATATTTTATGTGTTACTATTAATGGTTTCAATTGATTACCTGATGTCTTTGGCATTTGGTTTTTAATTGTCCTGTGTTCCTCTTGCTGATTTCAGCCTTGTTACAATGTAATGTAATTGAATTGAGCAAGGTGGTGGATACGTTTTTGCTTTCTGCTTGGGATTGCTGTTTAATTGGTCTTCCACTAATCTTGCTTATTTAGAGTTAATGTTTCTTTTCATCCCCTGTTGTGCCAGGGAACTCGATACATTTTATCTTTCTGTTTGTTTTATTTATTTTTTCTCTTTTTTTTTTTTTTTTTTGCTGCCCAACACATTTTATTGTCCTCTATATGATTTGTTAAGTAGAGGTTTATATAGGGGATTAAACACTGTAGTAATAGCCGATTGATTGAATCGGCATGAGAATGCTAATGAAAAGTGTTAGACAAACTATTGAATGAAGTGACATTTTATGGAGGCATGGTAGGAGGTTGAGGGTCGGTGTGAGAGGACAGAATTGGGAGAGAGGAAGGATGATATGTCGAGGGTTGGGAATGTGAATGAAAGGAAGGAAAAACAAATGACAAAAAAAAAAAAAAAAATGATAATATATATATTAGTTATGAATTACGGGGAAAAAAAAATAAAAAAATAAAAAAATTATTAAAAACATGGCTAATTAAGGGGATTAACTTGAGAGAGGGATATCTTGTATATTGATTATTTTTTGTATTTCTCTATACATAGGTATTCCATATGGCAACATTGATGTTTTTCTATGTCATCTCCCTGATCCCTAGTCACTTCTATATTTTTGAATATTTTGTTCCACTTTTTGGGATGGGTTTGAGTCTAGGCAGAGAGGAGGGAGATCGCTATGATTGATAACATTAATATTAATATTTAAAAGAAAAAAATATAAGAAAATTATTATATATAGAAAATAAAAATGGTTATAATTGTAAAATACCAAAAAAATTTGTAGAGAGGGTTATCTTTTAAAAAGTTGAACAGGCTCTGCTTAATGTCGTGAAACTTTTTTTTTTCTCTGGAACGACTATTTAGTGTTTAAATGTTGGATGGTAATCGTAAAACATTATCTGTATTTCATTATAATATGACAAAAAAAAAAAAAAAAAATATATATATATGATATGTGATAACACAATTGGGGGTTTTTATGTGTTAATTTTTTTTTCTCTTTCTCCCTGTAGTGGTGGGATGTATGATTTTCATCTCATTCATCCTTGCTTGGGTTTTCTCCAACCCCACGATAGTTGCTTTGGTAGTTGCCAACCAGCCCTTGGTTGGCGTACTCTATTGCTGCTATAAATTTTACTGATCTACCTTGCTGAGTGATTCTTCGTGTTAGTTTCCTCTGTAAGGTGATCGGTTATCTGGGTATTTACCCGACGTTCTATAAGTTAGATTTCCATTATATAGTTATTTTTTCTGACCCTTCCCCCATTTTTCCTAATTGAACCTCCTTCCCCACACCTCAACCTATCCCTAAAATTTTTTTTTTTTTTTTTTTTTTTTTTTTTTATATTTTGAAAAATTTACAGTGATATTTATGGCCCTTCCTAGTAATATTTCCGATAGACCGCCAAAACTGAAATTTTATTCCCTAAATGTTAAGGGTCTAAACGTCAGGGAGAAGAGATCTAAATTATTTTTGATATTGAGAAAATCGAAAGCTGATGTTGTTTTCCTGCAGGAGACTCACTTCAAAACTGACAAGTTGCCTGCTTTTAAAGATAAATGGTTCCCGATGTCCTTTCATGCTACTAATCCTGAATCCAAGACCAAGGGGGTCACCACATTGATCTCCAAAAATTGTCCCCTTCAAATCCAGGATTCTCTGTTAGATACTGAGGGTAGGTTTGTTTTTCTCAAGGGTTCTTTATATAACAAACCTATTACTTTGGCGAATATATATGCACCTAACAAAATGCAAGTGCCGTTCCTTACAGATACACTACAACTACTTGATACCTTTAAATCTGGGATGCTCATTGTGGGGGGTGATTTCAATTTGGCTTTGAACCCCTTACTTGACACATCCTCTGGCTCCTCAAATATTTCCTATAGGTCCTTACATTCGATAAAGAATGTGTTGAAAAACATGTCCCTTCATGATACGTGGCGTACACTAAACCCAACCTCCAAAGATTACACCTTTTATTCCTCTCCGCACAACAAATATTCAAGAATTGACTATTTCTTCCTGTCCCAGAACGATCTTGAGGATCTTATTGACAGTTCAATTGAACCAATGTTTTTTTCCGACCATCATCCTATTACTTTCTCTATAATTTTTCGTTCCAGGCCTGTTAATAATAGAATTTGGAGACTTGATAATTCTTTACTTAACGACCCTGACAACGTTAGCTCCCTGACTTCAAAGATTAATTTATATTTTATTGAAAATGATACTGAAGATTTAGATCCTGCTTCTCTCTGGTCTGCACATAAATGTGTGATTAGGGGTGAGCTGATTTCGATTGCCGCTAAAAGAAATAAGATGAGACAAGCACACATCAAATCCCTTACAGAACGAATCCATCTACTAGAAAACAAACACAAACAATCGTTAGCCTTGGACACTCTTTCTGATTTGCTAGAAGCTAGAGAGACCCTTTTAAGATTTTTAGATGAGAGGATTAAACGAAATTTCGCTCTATCGCAAAAGCTGTTCTACGAATTTGGCAATAAAACTGGCAAGCTCCTTGCCAAGACTCTTCATTCTACTAAGCGCATCAATAATAATAATATATATTCTATCACTGATCCTAGTGGGAAAAAATTGTTTTCCTCTTCCGAAATCGCCGATCGATTTAAACAATTTTATACTAAATTATATAATTTACCAGTAGATAATACACCAGATGGCTTGGCCGATAGGAAAGAGAAAATTACTGAATTCTTACATTCATATAGCCCGAATCCTATTAGCTTGGACGACGCAATCTCTTTGGACAAACCCATTGATAGGGAGGAAACTATCACTGCTCTCAAACAACTTAAGACGGGTAAATGCCCTGGCCCAGATGGCCTGTCTGTTTCCTATTATAAAACCTTCTCAGATTCTATTATCCCTCATTTTTTAAAAACATTTAACAATATCCCCTCTTCGTCCCCTTTCACTAAAGATATATTGGAGGCACATATCACCATGATTCCCAAACCTAACAAGGATACATCCCTGGTTTCTAACTACAGGCCCATTTCACTTTTAAATGTCGACGTTAAGCTGTATGCTAAAATTATTGCTAATCGCCTGCTCCCCTTACTACCTAAGATTATCTCTCTAGATCAGGTGGGCTTCATCCCAGGCAGGGAGGCGAGGGATAATACTATTAAGGCAATAAATATACAACATTGGCTCTCAAAATCTAGAGTTCCGGGTTTTTTTCTCTCCCTTGACGCAGAGAAGGCTTTCGACAGAATAGCGTGGGACTATATGAATGAAGCCCTAAAAGCGCTGGGACTTGGAGAACGCTTACTCAATCTTATTCGTGTGCTTTACTCTTCTCCCACAGCAAAAATTAAAGTGAATGGTTGTCTGTCGGAAGCCTTCTCTGTGTCCAATGGAACGCGTCAGGGGTGCCCTTTGTCCCCAATTATTTTTGTCCTTCTCTTAGAACCCATGCTCAATAGACTTAGGAGTAATCAAGACATAGTTGGTCTTGAGATTGAGAAGAAATATTATAAACTTGCTGCATTTGCTGATGACATTCTTCTCTTTCTCTCGAATCCCATAGTGACTATCCCCAACTTGTTGAAAGATTTCTCCCTCTTCAGTACGCTTTCAAACCTTAAAATTAATTTTGCTAAATCCACGGCCTTGAACATTTCTTTGTCTGATGCTACTGTATCCTTATGTAAAACAAATTTTCCTTTTCACTGGGGAGAGGACTCTTTGACTTATCTAGGAATTAAATTGACTCCAAATATAAAAGATCTTTATGATGCGAATTTCCTGCCTTTGCTCAAAATTATCAAGAATGACTTGTTAGCTTGGGATAAGGGTTTTTTTTCCTGGTTCGGGAGAGCTGATGTAGTCAAAATGAATATTCTCCCCAGAATTCTCTATTTGCTACAAACTATACCCATTAGGATTCCGACTACTTTTTTCAATGACTTTAGACGCATGTGTACAAAATTTATCTGGAATCAGAAACAACCTCGTGTTAAATGGGACAAGCTTATTATTCCCAAACTGTTGGGGGGTTTAGGACTACCTGATGTACAAAAGTATTACTGGGCTTGCCACATGACTCGCATTTTGGATTGGCACTTACATACCCACACCAAGGCCTGGGTCGACTTAGAAGGTGCTTCCTCATCTCCTGTTATCCCTCTGATCCATTTACCTTGGATTAATGCACGAAAAATCCCACCTGTCGCTTGCTCTCACCCTCTGGTGGGCTCTTCCTTGCAAATTTTTAGGACCCTCTGTAAAAAATTCAATTTTTCCTCCATTTATGGTCCTCTTACTCCTCTGCTTTTAAACCCAGAGATCTCCTCAAAGCATTCGGTTAACGCTTCTGGTTCCACACAGATCGGTTCGATTAGAGCAGAAACCTTTTTCGACAAAGGTGCTCTTCTTACTCTCGATTCTTTTAGGCTTTCCCACCCTGACAAGGTTATACTTCCTTCTGGATATGAACAGATCAAACGATTTTTGAGTCGTGCTGGGTCAAATTCCGTATGGTGCAGAAGTAAAACTATTTTTGAGACCTTATGTCTCCAAGATTCTCCTAAAAAACATCTGATTTCTGCAGTATACACGTCTTTTTTCACAGCATTTGACATCAAGAATGACGTAACCAATCTCAAATGGGAAAGCGATCTGGGCATCTCCCTCTCCGATGAGGAATGGGAACATGTTTTTCGACATATTCATAAGGGATCCATGAATGTGTTGACCCAGGAGAATAATTACAAATTATACTGTAGATGGTATAGGACACCTGCCATTATTCATAAATATAATGCAAGCACTTCGCCATTATGTTGGCGTTGTAACAGTGCTCAGGGCACTCTCTTACACATTTGGTGGGAGTGTGGTCTGATCAAACCCTTCTGGAAGGAAGTCCATCGATTAATTTCTCACATTACAACATATACCCCTGACTTCACGGCTGCTCAATATTTGCTACACCACTCCTCACTACCTCAATACATATACAAAAAATCGTTGATGTTTCACTTAATCAATGCCGCCAAACTCTGTGTACCTGTAAGGTGGATGCAATCTTCACCTCCTACCATTTCGGATTGGTTTACCAAAATTGGGCACATAGCCGAAATGGAAGAGCTTATTTCTCAATCCAAAGACTCGCCAAAGACCTTTTACGACATATGGGCATGCTGGTTATCTTTCAAGAGCTCCGTTGAATTTCATTCAATAAGGACTGCTTCTTTATAAGATTGTTTAATTTCTTTTTATTTCAATAGTTTTTTTTTTTTTTTTTTTTTTTATTGATATTTTTCAAGATTGCTTAATTTCACCATCTCTGAACTCTCCTTCTTTTACTTTCTCGATAAGGGAGGTTTACCAGATGGGTTGCATACATTTTCCATCTCTTTTGAAATTTCCCCCCCCTTTTTCTTTTTTATTTATTTTATTTGTTTATTTTTATTTTATTTTTTCCTCTCTCCCCTCCTCCTCCCCTTCCCTTCTTCCGCTCCCCTCTCCTTGTTCTTTCCTTACATTTGTACTCGGATGACTTCTTGTAAATCTATTTAACAAACGATTTTGTCTTCTGAGTAATGTTTTGTATGATATGCATATTATACAATTTGTGCATGTATCATTTTCTGTATTTACCTATGAAAATTCTCAATAAAATATTTGAAACAAAAATGAGAGAATGATTTTCCCCAGCAGGGACACATACAGCAATAAAAGCCTAACAGAGGTTCTAATCCGCCCACACTCTAACTGAAATATAAAACAAATACACAATTTTGTTCTAGACCCTAACTTAAAAACAATATTGTCAACAAGAATATTTGAAGTATGGGTTCTATTTCACCTGACTGCTATGAGAAAACCGTCTCAGCACTATGGAGAGCTCCTGTCACCTCATTCACCAACTGAAGTTAAAACTGCTAAAGCAGCTTACTGCAAATGATCTTTTACACATCCAGTGGTTGTACAGTTTGTGAATGGAAAAGTGGAGAGGGGCGTGGAGACACAACACCAGCAGTGGTGTCAATAAGACCTGCAGTGCTCATGTCTGGAAAGGGCCAGAAGTAATAACAGGAGCTTTACTATTAATTGGTATTTAAAGAACTTTAACCACTTGCCGTCGCCGCACCGTCGAAATACGTCCACAAGGTGGCTCTCCTAGGCGAGATCACGTTATATGACGTCCTGCCTATTAGACGCCACTAGGGGCGCGCGCGCGCCCCCCGCTCGCCCCCGACTTCCGTGCGTGTGCCCGGCGGGCGCAATCGCCGCCGGGCACACGCGATCGCTCGGTACAGAGCGGGGAACGGGAGCTGTGTGTGTAAACACACAGCTCTCGTTCCTGTCAGCAGGGGAAATGCTGATTTTCTGTTCATACAATGTATGAACAGAAGATCAGTGTTTCCCCTAGTGAGGCCACCCCCCCCCCCCACAGTAAGAACACACCCAGGCATACTTAACCCCTTCCCCGCCCCCTAGTGTTAACCCCTTCACTGCCAGTGGCATTTTTATAGTAATCTAATGCATTTTTATAGCACTGATCGCTATAAAAATGCCAATGGTCCCAAAAATGTGTCAAAAATGTCCGAAGTGTCCGCCATAATGTCGCAATACCGAAAAAAAAATCGCTGATCGCCGCCATTACTAGTAAAAAAAAATATTAATAAAAATGCCATAAAAATACCCCCTATTTTGTAAACGCTATAACTTTTGCGCAAACCAATCAATAAACGCTTATTGCGATTTTTTTTTTACGAAAAATATGTAGAAGAATACGTATCGGCCTAAACTGAGGAAAAAAATAATTTTTTATATATTTTTGGGGGATATTTATTACAGCAAAAAGTAAAAAATATTCATTTTTTTCAAAATTGTCGTTCTATTTTTGTTTATAGCGCAAAAAATAAAAACCGCAGAGGTGATCAAATACCACCAAAAGAAAGCTCTATTTGTGGGAAAAAAAGGACGCCAATTTTGTTTGGGAGCCACGTCGCACGACCGCGCAATTGTCTGTTAAAGCGACGCAGTCCCGAATCGCAAAAAGTACTCTGGTCTTTGGGCAGCAATATGGTCCGGGGGTAAGTGGTTAAAGTGGAGGTTCACCCGGAAATCACACTTTTTAACCTTAGATTGATGCTCACCCGCTTCCGGGTATGGGCTGCGGGACCGGGCGTTCCTATTTTGATTGACAGTCTTCCGACAGGCTTCCGACGGTCGCATCCATCGCGTCACGATTTTCCGAAAGTAGCCGAACGTCGGTGCGCAGGCGTCGTATAGAGCCGAACAGACGTTCGGCTTCTTTCGGCTACTCGTGACGCGATGGATGCGACCGTCGGAAGCCTGTCGGAAGACTGTCAATCAAAATAGGAACGCCCAGTCCCGAAGACCATACCCGGAAGCGGCGGAGAAGATCGCTCTCTACAACGGTAAGTACAGCTTTGATTTTAAAACAACTAGTTGATTCTCCTAGACAAAATGAGCATCAATCTAAGGGTAAAAATTGTTTTATGGGTGAACTCCCGCTTTAAGGACTCATTTACACTTGCTTCGGCTTCAACAAGGCTTCTGACAGGCTTTGTTAAAGCTCTCTGAAGGCTAGTCAAAGCTCCTGTCACTAAATAAAATGGTTAGCTTACAGTCCTGTTTACACCTTGCTTTTGCTTTGCTTTGCTTTGACTTCGCTTCAAAAATCTTACCCCATGTAGCTTCAGTGGTGCTTCAAAGCGTCTTCAAAGCCTCCATAGAAGTCTATGGCAAAGCTCACTTGAAGCCCCAATGAAGCCCCACCAAAGCCTCACAAAGCTCCACCAAAGCCCCACCGAAGCCTCACCGAAGCCCCATCAAAGCTCCACCAAAGCCCCACCGAAGCCTCACCAAAGCCTCACAAAGCCTCACCGAAGCCCCCATCAAAGCTCCACCAAAGCCCCACTGAAGCCTCATCAAAGCACCAAAGCAAAAGCAGGTGTAAACAGAACTGTAAGTTAACCATTTTATTTAGTGACAGGAGCTTTGACTAGCATTCAGAGAGCTTTAACCACTTCAGCCCCGGAAAAATGTAACCCATTCCTGACCAGTGCACTTTTTGCAATACGCCACTGCGTCGCTTTAACTGACAATTGCGCGGTCGTGCGATGTTGTACCCAAACAAAATTGACGCCCTTTTTTTCTCACCAATAGAGCTTTCTTTTGGTGGCATTTGATCACCTCTGTGGTTTTTATTTTTTGCGCTATAAACAAAAATATGCGACAATTTTGAAAAAAAAAAGCAATATTTTTTAATTTTTGCTATAATAAATATCGCAAAAAATATATGAAAAAGCAAATTTTTTCCTTAGTTTAGGCAGATATGTATTCTTCAACATATTTTTGGTTTAAAAAAAAACTCACAATAAGCGTATATTGATTGGTTTGTGCAAAACGTATAGGCCCAGATTCACAAAGCACTTAAGCCGATGTATAACAAGTTACGCCGACGTAAGTGCAAATGTGTGCCGTCGTATCTGTGCGCCAGACCCACAAACTAATATGCGCCTAAAAACAGGCTACACCCCGCCGACGTATCTTGCTTACGCCGGCGTAGAGTGGGCGCACATTTAGGCCGGGAGTATGGTGCCGCTCCCATTGATTAGCCATTCAAACATGCAAATGAGGGAAATACGGTGATTCACGAACGTGCGTGTGCCCGGCGCATGCTACGCGAGATGCGCGTAAGTTGTACGTCCGGCGTAAAGTTATTCCCCATAAAGGAGGTGAAACCTAGCAACAGACATGCTCAGGTCTGCACCAGGGAACACAAGTCGGCGTATTGTGCGTTGGACGTGTGTCTGGCTGGGCGTACGTTATGTTTACGGCGTACGCAGTGAGCAGGCGCATAGGGGTGCGTCCACTTCACGGCGCATGACCAGTTCGTGATACGTACCTGTCTGGCGCTCGGCCCATCATTTGCATGGGGTCACGCCTCATTTGCATGGGTTCACGCCCACTTCCACCTACGCCGACGTGCGCCTTCGAAACCCACGCCACGCTGGCGCAGCGTTGGGAGCACTGGCTTGCTGAATGCAATGCTTGCCTCTCTGCGCTGCGTTGGCGTAGCGTACAGTGGTTACTCCACGGCGGCGTAATGTGCGCCCTGCTCTCTGTGAATCTGGACCATAGCGTCTACAAAATAGGGGATAGATTTATAGCATTTTTAATTAATTATAATTGTATTAATAATGGCGGCAATCTGCGATTTTTATCATGACTGCAACATTATGGCGGACACATCGGACACTTTTGACACTATTTTGAGACCATTGTCATTTTTACAGCGATCAGTGCTATAAAAATGCACTGATTACTGTGTAAATGACACTGGCAGGGAAGGGGTTAAACACTAGGGGTTAAGTGTGTCCTAGAGAGTGATGTGGGGGGGATGGGCTACCACTGGCATGACAGTGATCACTGCTCCCAATGACAGGGAGCAGTAGATCTCTGTCGTGTTGCTAGGCAGAACAGGGAAATGCCTTGTTTACATAGGCATCTCCCTGTTCTGCATCTCCGTGACACGATCGCAGGACACCGGCGGACTTCAAGTCTGCGGGTCCCACGGGCGCCTACAATGCCACAATTTAAAGGGGACGTACCTGTACGCCCATTTGCGCACCCGTGCCATTGTGCTGACGTATATCGTCGTGTGCTGGTCGGAAAGTGGTTAATAAAGCGTGTCCGAAGCCATGTTTTGAAGCAAGTGTAAACTAGCCCTAACTGACTTATGAAGAAACATAAAATCAAATCCAGTGCCACAGAGCTGAAATAAAAACACTGCAAGCTCTAAAAATATGAAAGTCTTGGTGCTCAGTGTTGAACTTTTTAGCCCTCTAATAAGAAGCCATTAAAGAAGCACTAAAGTCATGTTTTTTACATTCTGCATGAAGTAAGGGAAGGTTAAAGCCAGCTATGATTTTTTTTTTTACCATCTGTATCCAATTGGAGAGATTTCCCTTCACTTCCTGTCTTATAGATGAAACAGCAAGTGGAAGGAAATCCCTCCAAAGTGAGGGGATACCTAGTTAACTAGTGTTTCCACTTCAAGATTTCCTCTCTATTACTGTTCTAGTGACAACCCAAATTTTGAGATTTTCTTTCACCTTGGAATTGTTAACCACTGCCCAGACCAATTTTCAGCTTTCAGCGCTCTCACTCTTTGAATAACAATTGCGTGGTCATACAACACTGTACCCAAATATATATATAATAAAATTTTGCAAACAGGTAATTTTTCTCCTTCATTGATGTGTGCTGATGAGGCTGCACTGATAGGCACCGATAGGCTTCACTGATGGGCACTGATGGGCTGCAGTGATGGGCACCAATAAGGGTCCTGATAGGCGGCACTGGTGGGCACTGAGAGGCGGCATGGGTGGGCACTGAGAGGTGACAATGATGGGTGGCACTGAAGGGCATTGATAGGTGGCACTGAGAATTGGCACTAATAGGTGGCATTGATAGGTGGCACTGATAGCTGGCAGTGATGGGTACTGATAGGTGGCAGTGATGGGCACTGATGGGTGGCAATGATGGGCACTGATGGGTGGCAATGATGGGTACTGATAGGTGAGACTGAAAGGCAGCACTGCTAGGTGACACTGATGAGGCACTGACTGGCACCAGTGGTGGGCATTGATAGGTAGCAGTGGTGGTCACTGTGGGCACTGGCAGGTGGCACTGGCAGGGGGCACTGGCAGGCGGTGCTGGTGTTCACTAATAAGGCTGATGTGCGTCTTCCACTGGGGACTAATGTCCCGTACACAGGAGTTGTGATCTGCTTTTTTGTCTCCTTGCGCTGTCAGCACAAGGAGAAAAAGAAAACGATTACCGAATTTTGTTTTCATCACGTGATCAGCTGGCATTGGCTGACAACTGATCACGTGGACCGGCCCCTTACTCGAATATGTGATCACCCGAGTCTCAGTGACTCAGTGATCACAGTGCGCGCCGCGCACGCCCTGCAGGTGCGTGCAAAGGGGAGGACTTCTATTAACGTCCTCCTGGCAATTGGGGTCCACGCTGTAGCCGTCATTCGACTATAGCGCGGGCCCCTAGTGGTTGAATGTGACAAATAGTAAATCTCCGTAACAGGGATACAGCCAGCAATAAAAACCGAAAGGTGTTCTAATCCCTCTCCACATTGTCCAAAACTAAAAAAAGTTTTACCTTTAGTTATATCTTAAGGACCTGTTCACACAAATGTGTTTTACCGCACTGTGTAAATGCAGGTCACTGCTAGGACACACAGAAAACAATTATTTTGTCCTGTTCACACTGCAAAACAGGCCAAAGGATGCAGTAAACTGCGATAAAATGCAGACATGCTGCATTTTATCACAGGAAGGAATCTCATGTCACTGTAATGCAGCACTGTACACTCTGCTCTACAGTAACATAAACCAAGTGTCACTTTGTGCACTTCAAATACATTTGATACACACAAAAAAAAGGGACATGCGTGACACACTGAAATGCCCATCACACCGCCCCCTACTACCGTTTTACTGGAATAGACAGCAGTAAACCGGGCCCTATGTGATGTTAAGCTTATTACTCCATGCGCACAATGGGCCAGTTTCACAGAAGAAATACGCCGGAGTATCTACTGATACTCCGGTGTACTTTCAAATTTGCCGCGTCGTATTTTTAGTTTGAATCCTCAAACCAAGATACGACGGCTTTTGGCTTCGATCCGACAGGCGTACGGCTTCGTATACCTTCGGATCGTAGGTGTAATACTTCGGCGCCTGCTGGGTGGAGTTCGCGTCGTTTTCCGCGTCGGGTATGCTAATTAGCTTTTTCCGGCGATTCACGAAGGTACGCGCGGCCGTCGCATTCTCTTACGTCGTCGCTAGTCGGCTTTTCCCGGCGTATTGTTAAAGCTGCTATTTCGTGGCGTATAGATAGACGTGCCATGTTAAAGTATGGCCGTCGTTCCCGCGTCGAATTTTAAATATTTTTTTTTTGCGTAAGTCGTCCGTGAATAGGAAAGGACGTAACTCACGTCGACGTTCAAAAAATTATGTCGGTGCGACGTCATTTCGCGCAAAGCACGGCGGGAAATTTCAAAACGGAGCATGCGCAGTACGTTACGGCGCGGGAACGGGCCTAATTTAAATGATACACGCCCCCTATCCGATCATTTGAATTAGGCGGGCTTGCGCCGGAGGGATTTACGCTACGCCGCCTCAACTTTACAGGCAAGTGCTTTGTGAATCAAGCACTTGCCCGTAAAACTTGCGGCGGTGTAACGTAAATGCGAAACGTTACGCCGCCGCAAATGTACCTGAATCTGGCCCAATATATTTACACAGTAGGGAAACAATCTGCATGACAAGAATCCCAGGCTGTGCAGTAACAAGGCAAACTCTAGTATGAGTGACCACTTGTAAAATATGTAGCGCCCCCTCTGGTTTATGTCCAGAGGCAGCTTTTCTATTCCTCCGTTATCAGTCCAGTTTCCTGGATTTCCTATGTGTTCTCATGGCTTTTATGTGAAGAAAGATTCAAATTACAAAAGGCGCCCAGGCATCACATATGGCTAAACGGAGATGTTGCTCCCAGTCTGCCTGCACATTCTCCACAATGGCTCTGACTTTTTTGTTTTGTAATTAAGCTCCCTTTGTTCGGATGAACATCTGCTCATAACAGAGTGTGACAAGTGTAAGAGGCCAGGATGTAGAAAGAGAACTCTCAGTGATGAGTCGGCCAAGTCTCCAAAAACTTGAAATATTCAATTACTGTAATAAATGTGACATCTACAATTAAAACTTTTACTGTAACAAATAAGAAATTTGAGGACTGGGTAAAACTTTAAGTAAGGGCAAATATTTAATGCACTTGCGCTCATGTTCACAGTACACCTAAAAAAAAAAATTTGAATCCTTCACATTCAAATCAAAATTCCCTTTAACCCCAAACTGGCCATATTGACTGCTGCCAGAGAGAGAGGTTAAAAAGACGGTTGAAATTCCCGCCCATACCCCTCCTCCCTTGTCCTGGACCAAACAGTTGAAAGATTCCTTCTTTTATCCTCTTGGAATCCCCACAGTTTCTAAGAGTCAGAGGAACGAGGCATTCGTTTTCAGAGGTCTCTCTCTTATTCTAAAAAAAAAAATCTTTTCCCATAGCTCAGGCAATAATCTCAATTTTTTTTGGAGACTATGAAGAAGTTAACGAGGCAGCTTATTTAGGGGTAAGACCAAAAAATAGATCAGGAGGATTTTAGATAGTGTGTAATCTTAATGTTGCTGGAGTCGGTAGAGTGGATGAGCCTTCTGTGTTATGGAAAGTTTTTAGATCCTTCTTAGGCTTGTTGGTGAGTTTCAAATTTATTTTTTATATATTTTAAGAACTGTGGATGTAACTGTTTTGCATGTAAATTTAGATTTCGTTTTCGGTTGAGATGAAATGCTTGTGTTTTGCGGTTTTTCATTAGTGGTTGCTTTATTGTGCAGATAGTTTTACCAATGAATTTGTCAGTTATCGTCGTTCGTAGCTAAGATGCTTCAAAATGAAAAGATGTAGCATATTTTAGAAGAATTCGTTTGAGTTAGATGTTTAGGTTGATTTAGTGCAGCATATATTTTATAATATCAGTTTTGGTAGTGGCAGCTTAGACAAGCAGATGTAATCTTAGACTGATTTCATTGTTAAAGCAAAGGATTCTAATGTCCTGGGAGTGGAAATACTGGAGGGAATTAGGGAATAGGTTATAGATTCTTGCAGAATCAGTGATTTCAATAAATAGTGAGATTTCAACCTTTACTGAGCAGTTTTTAGTAAGAGAGAGTACCTATATACGCACAAACTGAATATGCCTTCCCACTACAGTCACCATTCTATAGTGGCCCTGGCTCTCTTTGGCATTCTGGCTGCCATCATGGCTTCGTTGTCAGTTATCTTAATATTTCAGGTTCAATCTGCATCAAAGCAGGGAGATCTTAGTGTTGGGCTAGGCCCAGTTGCTGCTAGGATCTTATTACCAGCATCAGCGGTTCTGGCTGCTTTGTGTCTTGCCCTCAATGTCAGTTGTCTCCTGCTGTGTCTTCTCCACTCCTACTTCACCGCTGAGGTCTGCCGTGAGGATCCAGATTCCAGAAGGTGAGTGTCTACTGCTGAATCTTATATTTTAAAATGCTAAGTACATATACAATTCTATGACAGTAAAATGGTAAACAGTAATAGCATAATTGCAAGCAGAATAAGGATATTCAAATATTACATTCTTATCAAATAGTAACCAGTATTAGCTTTAAAACAAGCCCTCACTTACCTCTGTAGCTGCAAATACTGTGAAACAATTCATCTTCAAATTCACAGCAAAAAGAACATAAATTGTTGTCTTTTGCCTCGTACACGCAATCGGAATTTCCGATGAAAAAAGTCAGACGGAATTTTTTCATCGGATGTTCCGACCGTGTGTATGCCCCATTGGACTTTTTCCGGCGGAAATTCCGACGAACTTAGAAAGAGAACATTTTCTCTTTTTTTCAGACGGAAATTCCATTCGTCTGTATGGAACTTCGACGGAGAAAAAAAACACGCATGCTCAGAATCAAGAATCAGAATCAAGTTGACGCATGCTTGGAAGCATTGAACTTATTTTTTCTCGGCTCATCGTATGTGTTGTATGTCACCACATTTTTGAAGGTCGGAATTTGGTGTGACCGCGTGTATGCAAGACAGTTTGGAAAAACCCGTCTGAGTTTATTCCGATGGAAAAAAACATTGTGTGTACAGGGCATAAGCCAGCCCAGCTTACTCTGCTTCCCTCCCAGCAGTGACTTGGTATTTTCCAGCCCTCTAGTATGTGATGTAAGGTGAGCTGAGCTATGGAGAGAATGACCTAAATGACTTTAGGGCCTCTGCTGTTAAAGTAGAACTAAAGCCAAAACATTTTCATGGTGGTCAGAGGAAAGGAGGGTTATAGCCCCTATTCAATTTTCTTTGCCATCTGTGTCTCATTGGGGAGATTTTCCCCTTCTTGTCCCATAGCCAAAACAGGAAGTGAGAGGAAATCCCTCCAAAGTGAGGAAATAGCTGGTTGTCACCAGAACTAGTGTCCCCATTGGAAGATTTCTGCTCCAATACTGCAAACAGAATTACAACTAGGAAGGTAAAATCTCCCTAACCAGTGCACAGACAGTCACAGCAATAAAAACATAGCAGGGGTTCTAATCCCTCTCCATTCTATTCAAAACTAAAAAGAAAGGTTTTGCCTTTAGTTATACTTTAAATATGAGGATGAATTGCTCCATAATGCCTACAGCTACAGAAGTCACTGAGAGCTTGTTTTTAAACTACCGGTAATTTACTGTTTGTTAGGAATATGTTAATACTTGACTGTCCATATTCTTGGCACAGGTTCATGTGCCATTTGTATTTCCCCTCTATTTTTCGCAAGGCACAATCAGAGTACTGTAAACATACGTGTTTAATAACAATCCTAATAATTTTTATCTTCACTTGCATTGCATTGCAACATACAAAAATAGTTGAAACCAACATAATCAAGTCAATAAAACAAAATTATTAACACAATTTAAAGCAGACTTTACCCCAGTAAGTTTCTTCTTTTCAGTGATTACTGCTTTCAGTGGTACTAATGGCGTTTTTACCTCTTATCACCAATCTGATAATGGTAGCCAGGGTTGTGTCAGGAGCTGAACTATCGGGTCCCTCTCTCTGAAGTGTGTTTTTCATAAAGTTCTATAAAGAATCTAATTAAGGAACAGTTATTCCCTAAGTAAGGGGCAGTAATGTCACAAAGCCACATGAATACATTGAGAATGTACTATTAAGGGAGGGAACAGACCTGCCTGTTATGGCCAGAAAGGGCATGGGGCAAGTTCCCTCTACTGGGGTCAACAGAACAGTTTCCCCCAAAGTCTCTTTAGAATCCATCACTCATGGAAATGCTGGATTACTATTCTCCCCCTGTAATCAGTGGTTCCTCCTGCTGACCCTTATGTTACTATTATGTTCTATATACAGTATAGTGAAAGAACCAGTGAGCACAGTGGGGGACACAGTAGAATGACACTCCTGGGAGTGTTGGTTTCTTAAAAGGTTTCATTCATCAATTTCATGCAATCACATTGACATTAGGCAGCAGCAGAGATTAGTATTTACCATCTGCTTGGCATGGATATCTTTTATTGGCATTTTGATTTTAGTACTTTAAAAAGAAAATACGCTATATTAAAGGGGAGTTCCAGCCTTTTTTATGTTTATTAAAAGTCAGCAGCTACGCAACGTGTAGCTGCTGGCTTTTAATAAACAGACACTTACCTGTTCCACTGTCCAGCGACGCGGCTGCCTGGAGCTTCGCTCATCCCCCCCCTCTCTGCCAGCGCCTCCATTCTAACTGTGGGCACCCGGCCGTGACAGCTTTCAGCTTCACGGCCGGGCACTCACTACGCATGCGCGAGCGGCGCTGCGCTCCCTGAGTGGACAGGCAATCGCCTGGGATCTGTCACGTGTCCCAGGCGATCGCCTCCAGGGAGGGGCCGCCTAGGGCGATATGACGAGTTGCCTAAGCGGTCCCTTGGCGGAAGGAAGAAGTGGGACAGGAAGTCCCGCTCCTACTAAAGCCCCCACTGTGGCATGTAAGGGGGCATGGAGTGGCTTAAGCGGAAGTTCCACTTTTGGGTGGAACTCCGCTT
The DNA here is from genome assembly GCF_905171775.1 of Rana temporaria. Taxonomy (NCBI): domain Eukaryota; kingdom Metazoa; phylum Chordata; class Amphibia; order Anura; family Ranidae; genus Rana; species Rana temporaria. Next base: position 350,954,796 of record NC_053489.1, on the reverse strand, counting down.
TAAGTGTTTTGCTGTATCATGCTTTGGTGTGGACTGTAAAGCTTGTCTATTACATACATTCATGGTAGATGATCTTGGAGAGTGTCCATTTATTTTTTTCACAAACAATTTTTATTCATTTTTTTAAAAGATAGTACAAAGCCATACCAAAGGTTTACAAAGTAAGTCTGAAAACTCTTGATGTAAACATACAGAAGCAGTTGACATCAGTAACATCTTCAACAAAGACATCAATAAAAACGTAAAGGCAAATACTGCCCAGGATAGCTTGGATAAGTGCTATGCTGGGAGTAAGGCCAACAAGGGTCTCAAACCTGCAAGCAAAATTATTAGAATTGACAGGTGGACGACAAGTGCATAGGGTTCTGCATCAAAATATCACAATGAAGTAGTGTGGCAGATGGCTCCTCTGGCAGTAGGACCCATAAGCCCAAGAAATATTGAGAGTACAGAGAGATAGTATGAGAATCAATGTGTAAGGGTACATCTAAGTTCAAGAAGTCATAATTTCCCATTGTTTAAAGAATTTATGTGTAGTGAAGTGAGCTTCTGCGAACATGAATTCCAGGTAACAATGCCTCCTTAAAGTGGTTGTAAGTGCTTGAAGAACCATTAAAGTAAAAAAAAAAACTGTGTGCTGCTCCCCCACAGCCCCCCTAATACTCATCTGAGCCCCCTCTCGATCCAGTGATGTGTACTAGAGCCTCAGCTGTCTTGGGACTCCCACTCCTCATTGGCTCCCACTGCTGTCAATCACAAGCCAGTAAGCCAATGAGGAGAGAGTGGGGGCGTGTCAAGCCGTGGCTCTATGTGTCTTATGGATGCATAGAGCAGGGCTTGTTGGCAAGTAAGCACCAGTGCTCCCATGCGACTTGCTATGGGGGCACTGGTCAAGAGGAAGGAGCCAGGAGCACCGGCAAGAGGAGGATCAGGACTGCTCCAATGCAAAATCACTGCATAGAGCAGGTAAGTATGACATGTTTGATTTTTGTTTTTTTAAAAGCCAAATCTTTCTTGCCACTTTAACTCCACTTCCCACAACTCCCTATTGTCATGGACATGCCCTAGATCCCCTCCCTCAGCAGTTTAGAGTGGTCACAACTGATGATGCAGAGGTAGTTGGGCAAGTGATCTGTAGCCAGGCAGTCCAGCAGGAGCCTAATAGCACAAAGCCTCTCCAGAAGACAGACCCCCTCCCAGTTTACAAAAGTTCTAGTAGGGTGGCCCTTTGTTCTTGGGTCTCTGATCCCTCCATCTGTTCACCTGTTACCAGAGATACACTGGACTTTTCCGAGAGGGATGCTGTTTATGAGGATAAACGCAAGTAGCTGTGTTCTGTACTATTTTACTTAAGTTGTGATTCTCAGCTAAACTCTTTGTTGTTGCTTGACTATGCAACCACTTGTTAACCTGACTCAGCCATGGAGACATTGCTGTGAAGAGGTCATGTTTGTGCAATTTCCTGGCCCAGGGAGCTGCAGGGGTCATTTACAGCCTGCCATTCAAGTGAAGGCAATATGCAACTGTACTGTTATAAACACTGATAGTACCTTGTATTAGCATTAAGCCCATGAGTCCCTGTGTTTCCTAAATGTTAAACATCCCTGCTCAGGAAATAGTTTGGGAGTATGGCTCCCCAGGAACAAGAAAGCACTGGGAAAATGATGCTATGCATATGAAATCCCTACAAATGTCCATGTGCATGAGCTCCAAAGGATTTACATGTACTGATTTCAGCCAAACTCCTAACTACGGGTAATACAGATTTGTATTTATTTGCATTGGCCAAAAACTGCCAGAAATGCAACGTGACTTTCTTTAGACAATTGCTAGAAACAGAGTACAAAATCTAGAAAAAGTTCACTAAGCCATAACTAGTTCTATATATTGAAATTCTTTAGCATTGCCAAGTGCTGCTGATCTTTGCTGTAACGGGTTCAGTCCTATTATAATTAAAATCAGCGTGTTCAGAAACATAATTTCCCAGCACAGTCATTTCAACTAACCTTCTCATTACATGAAACTCACGTTCCAACCTTACATTTAAAGAGCCTGATCTTTGCCTCCCTCAGTCTCTGCCCCAGATTTCAGATGCTCACCCTTTGTTCCAACCAACAATGACCCAGCATGGAACTTCATCCAGCTTGCTGGAGACCATGTGACTATTAACTCCTAACGGTCAATGACAGGGCATTGTCCCAATCTGAGTAGCAAGTGCTAGAGGGAGATGGGAGATGCAATCAGTAAAAGTGTCCTAGCTTACAAAATGCTACATAGGGTTACAAGCAGACAACTACTTTCTAACATAATTCTAAATACATGTTCACTGTTATACATGTATACCTTTTTCCATACTTTATGTAAAAATAGGATTCAAATATTAACACATTTGACAAAAAGTAAAAAACATAGGTGAAGTCACTAGATGTTTACAACTGTACAAAAGAGATTATGCACACACAGTTGTAAACGGTTTACAAAGCAATTGTGGTGTCTCTCTTTACCCACTTATAACAGACATGGAATTAAAATGCAATATTTTTAAATATATAACTATAAAATAAAGAAATATAATTGATAAGAAAAAATAAATTGCAAGCAGCTCATTATAAAATGCATAGGAGGTGAACTTGAAAGAGGTAATGTGCAGGAACTGCATCTAGCAAACAAAAAGTCCTGTAATTGGTAAAGGGGACCTAAGTAAAACATTTTTCAACTTGCACTGCTTATTGAAAAAGCCTTAAAGTGTTAAATAATAGGTTTAATGACGCATAGTTCAGACCAGTACAAGGTGGATACAGACTGGTTGCTTTGGGTACAGCACTTGTAGATAGTGTTTCGTTCTTTGCAGTGATTTTCTGAATATGTCTATGTAATTATTTAATATACTTTGTATATTCACAAATCTATGTGGTAGCCCACCTTCCCCTATGTCAGGGTGCTAAATGGAATGTAGACAAGAAGTACACAGGTGCTGTGATTTGAGACCTACAGACAAGTTCACATATGTAGAGAAGGCTTATAGAGAAGACTTATACGTTAACATTTTTTAAATGTAAGGCTTTGGTAATTTAAAGCTTGGTGAGCTTTCCTGACTTCCTGAGATGGGCCTACCTAGTCTGGGAATGTTAAAGCCATCTACCCCATACACAGAAGTGCCAGGTTTTTTTAGAGTACTGGATAGATAATGCAGTGATTCTTATTTTTTTGCTCTGATGAAAGCTGTAGATCTAACATCTTGACTTGAGGTGCCAACATCTAAAAAAAATGTGTTTTCTCTCTGTAGATGTGAATGGTTCCTGCTGGATAACCGCAATATTCGCCAGTCTGCTCTCTGCATTTTTTGCCTTGGAATCTCACTATATTTAACAGGTAATAAAGCAAATCTGGAATATAATAATTTGTCATACATACATGTGGTGGCAAATTAGAATAAAATTATTTTATGTTGAGATATAGAAAAAGCAACCAGGTCTGAGAAATTCACGTTTGTGGTTATTTTTTCCAATTAGTTAATTAAGCCCTGGTTTACACTGAATTCGACTTTGAAGTTGTGCGACTTCACTTGAAATCGCACGATTCCAAAGCCGCATGTTAGTGCGACTTCAGGTGTGATTTGGCTGACATCTGTGTGACACCATGCACTGAGGTCTATGCAAGTCAAAGCTGAAATCACCAAAAGTAGTGCAGGAACTACTTTTTCGAATTGGAGGTGCACAAATTTGGCATGGCACCGATTTGAACAGTTCCATTGCACACAATAGGGTGCGACTTGTCATGTGATTTGAGCTTTCAAATCACATGACAAGTCATATGGGTATGAACAGGGGCATGTTTTTTTTTTTGGGCTAATTACTCCTGGAACTATTTACTGGCATGTTCTAGTATATATATGTAGCGTTACTCTTGAAGGAGCCGCTAGAAGAGTCACTCATTAGCTCAATGAACAGTCCAGTGGTAATCTTTTTAGTGCTTTGATTTTCGGGTAACTTGGATAGGGTTAAGGAATTGATTGGGATACTCCAAAACTATGTACAAGTAGAAGGACACATACAGTATGTTCTATAGAACTATGAGCCTGTAGCAAACTTGAGGAGAGTAAAGTAATATTTACCTGGTAGATAGTGTAAACAAAGTCCTTTCACTGGGAGTTAAATAGACTAAGCTGTTCAGGACACTGGACACTATGTCACCTTTACACATACAGCTGAATCTATCACAAAAGGGGTGGCCCCAGCCCACAGTCTCTAGGATCTCTCTCTCCAGTCTGTACTCACATATGTCCTTGGAAATTGGTTGCCTAACCCTTGCAACACTTCCTCCCTGTGATACCAGTCTAGATCCTCAGAGGACAGTTTCTCTGTCAGCTTTCTGCAGCTTCCAGAAAAGCAGGTCTCCAAGTAGTCCACCTGAGGCCTTGGCACTCTGCAGGCACATGGCAGGATTACCTAAGGGGGCAAGCTGCCCCCCTTAGGCTGAGATCTCCTTCTACGGAAAAAGACCCTGCTGCTTTCTCCCAAGAGTATTTATACAGGCTCCCAGTTACCATCTGGGGAACCCTCCCCAGTGATTAGCCAGGGCTGTATGAATATTTATCTGCTGATTAGACTCTTCCTGTTCATTATTTTCCAGAGCTTTCTGGTAGACATGTGCAATTTGTTAAGTTCCGAATTAGTTTTTTAATGAATTTAGATAAATTCGTTAATTCTGAAATACCAGAATTTCCAAACTTTTCCGAATATTTGGAAATTCGAAACTCGAAATTTGAAAATTATAAGTTTCGGAAATTCGTAATTCTAAAATCCAAAAATAATAACTAACTAATAATAACTAAACTATTACTAACTATTAAATTATATGTATTAGAATTTCCTTTCAGATTTGGTTGTTGGTGAACGTAACAAATATGTATTTTTCCGAAGTTGCAAATTATCCATAATAACGAATGGAACATAACAAATTAATAATAAATAACATTCAGGATAATAAAAAAAACATATCATAATTATTATTTATTATTATCTCGTTCTGTTCCATTTGTTTAGATGCAGCATTCGTTATTTTGGACAATTCGTAACTTCAGATACATTTGTATTCGTTACATTCACTAACAGCCAAATCTGAAAAGAAATTCCAATATCTATAATTTAAGAGTTCGTTATTATTAGTTAGTTAGTTATTATTTTAAATTTTTAAATTTTCGTTTTTTTTCGAATTTTCCTTTCTTATTTTCGGATTTACAAACAAAAAACGAATGAAACTAAAACGAACACATTTTTCAGCAGTGCACATGTCTACTTTCTGGACTATTTAGGAGGAAGCAATCAATCTTGCAGCTACTGGAACCCAGAACAGAACAAAGCAATCAACACAGTCACACTGGTTATAGTTAGCCAACAATAAATTTGCCTAACAATGAACAGCAGCTCCACTGGGTACAGTGAGCCATAACTAAATTCAGCTAATCCTAGCACCTATCTAGGAGAGTGCTGCAAACTGTATGATTTATAATGTGCACTGAAAATATATTAAAGCAGAACCCAATTCCTTAAAGGGGTTGTAAACTTTTGTGTTTTTTCACCTTAATGCATCCTATGCATTAAGGTGAAAATACACCTCACTGTCACCGCCCCCCCCGTTTTATTTACCTGAGCCCCGAATCTCCATATGCGCGATCCCGCATTGTTTTCCCCCAGCTCTTGTCGGCTCTTCATTGGATGATTGATAGCAGCGCAGCCATTGGCTCCCGCTGCTGTCAATCAATAACGCGGCATGTCGGGGGGCGGGCCGAGTCATAGACTTGGCGGCTATGGCCGCCGAGTATCACACGGAAGTGAGCCCGCAAGGTAACCCCCTCGGTAGAGAGCTTCCCAGAGGGGGGTTAGCTCTTGCGGGGAGGAGCCGCAAGAGCTGCCGTGGGACCCCAGAAGAGGACGATTGAGGCCACTCTGTGCAAAACGAACTGCACAGTGGAGGGAAGTATGACACGTTTAGTAAACCTTTAGTATATCTTTAAAAAAAAGCCCATTAAAAGTATAAAAAAAAAATCCTGTTTTATTGAAATACTCACCTTTTGGGTTCGTTACCACCACATGAGTTGAGCTATGATGACCTGCACAAATCAAAGCAGACTCAATGTCAGGGCACATCGAATTTAATTGTTTTCACCCCACAATGCTGCATTGAGGTGGGTTGTTTGTGGCAAAACCATGTCAAGTTTGTTGCAAGCTATGAAATAAATGTAAGTACATTGCATGAGGCTGAGTTTGCTAGCTACACTGCAAATTCCAGCAGCAAGGATCTATTGTTTCCTGCATGTGGTATTGACGGATAGCTGTGGCCGCTGACAGCCTGTCATTACACTGTATGGGTTTAGCAGTTGTAGCCACAACAGGATCATCAAAGAGGATCAATCTCCTCAGCAGGGACAAAGACAGCAATAAAAAACTGAGGCTACTGTAGCTATATGCAAAAATTGCATCATAGACTTTCACTTTTGTGACCTAAAGCTCGTTCTTTAGTTCAAACAGAACATAATTAAGCAATTATGTGCCAATTTACCTGTTTTTACTAACTTCTGTTTCCACATATTGTTTTCAGCATTCTCACTTTACATGCTAATCTTGTTTGAAGTCGAAACGGGAATAGCCAGTTCCTGCATCCTCTGTATGGGCTCCATTTTCATGATAGTCACAGTGGCCCACATGTTCAGCAAAGCCACGCAAGCTTCCTGCCACAACAATGAACAGGTCCCCAGTACACTCTATGAAAATGACTCCGCACATGATGCAGACCTTAATGACTCCACTCCATCGTCTGACCTGAACAACGATAAAGATATGTCACCAGTCCGCCAGCGCCCTGAGATCCACAGAGAGTTTTCCTACCCTCCGTTTGTTCATCAGCAGAAAATCCTGCCTATTTCACCGATATTTAACAATGCACCTAATATGGTGAAACAAAATGAAAGTATGTGCAACAGCAGCAGAGATGAGCGCTACAATATTTGCAGAATGCAACGGACGCTTTCTGTTGAATCTGGCCTCATGCAGCCTAACCCCAAGGCCTGGAATGGGGGGCATCAAGAAATGAGAACTATGGTATTAAGGAAACCAGGAGTGGTGGGAAAAGACTCTACATTAGTGTAAATACTATTACCAAACTAAAAAAAAAAAAGACAAAATTCTTCAAAACTTTTTTTTTTTACAAAATTTACAATTGCAAACACGTTTTGATACTGTTATTAAATGAAACCTTTTCTTTTGCAGATGTGCAAAGTCTGTTTTCATGAAATTCTTACAATATGGAAAACTGGTCATATCCATAATTACAGTTTTTCATGTATGAAGACTACTAAGCCTTGATTCACTACTGGAACTAAACTCCATGGCCAAAAATATGTGCGCATTCCTTTAAATGAGTTCAGCTGTAAAACGCCATAAAGACATGGTTTTGGTGAGTTTGGTATGGGGGAACTGTAGTGACCTGTGCTGTTTGTCTGAGAACAAACTCCCCCACATACTCCAAAATCTTATCGAAAGCTTTATCAAAAACGTAACAGCTGTAAGAGTCTCAAGAATGAGGATGGGTTGGGCAGCATAATAATGCCCATGGTTTTGGAATGGGATGTCTCACAAGCTCATTAAGATGTCATGGTCAGGCGTTACCACTTAATTTGGCTGAAATGTTGGAGATACCACAAATGGCTTGTTATATCACCATCTAAATGTGTACATCACTGAATACCTTTATATTTTTTTTAAGTTTAAAGCGGACCTTCAGTCCTTTTTTTTTAAATCTATTAAATCTTCTGCCCTTGTTTTAACTTTGGATAGTAATTTTTTTTTCTGCCAGTAAATACCTTATACAGCCCACTTCCTGTTTCTTGTCTGGTCATTAGCCTAGGCTTATGACATCATGCACAGCTCTCTCTCTGTCACCAGGAAGGGAGGAGGGATGAGTCATAAGAGGGCCAGTGAGAGCTGCAGGGCTGCATAGCTGAAGGTGTGCCTTTGTGTAAATCCAGGAAGTGAACAGGCAGCAGCTTTAGCTGCCCACAGTTAAAATGGATGCAGACAGACTTAGTGGAAAGAGATTTCTGCAGCATATTTGGCAAGTACAGAATTACAGTATATATAAAACAATATGCAAAGTGGTTGGAGGGAAGCTTCAGAATGGCAAAGATGTTTTTATTACAAATTATGTGAGCAGACTGCAGTTCCTCTTTAAAGCAGTGGTTCACCCTGAAAAACAAGTTTCTAGCATGCCATTCAGCATAGTAGCGCGAGCTACAGTATGCCTTTATATATTTTTTTGGTGCCGTACTCACTGTTTAATCGCTTAGTAAAGTTTCAGACTCCCCGCGGGGAATGGGCGTTCCTATGCAGAGGGAACGTGATTGACGGCCGGCTATGGTGCGTCACGCTTCCCGAGAAGAGCCGGAGTAGGACTCGGCTGTTCACGGCACTATACGGCGCCTGCGCACAGACATCGGAGCTGACTGCGCAGGCGCCGTGAAGAGCAAAGTCCTATTTCGGCTCTTCTCGGGAAGCGTGACGCACCATAGCCGGCCGTCAATCACGTTCCCTCTGCATAGGAACGCCCATTCCCCTGAAACTTTACTACGCGATCAAACAGGGAGTACGGCGCCAAAAAAAAATATAAAGGCATACTGTAGCTCGCGCTACTATGCTGAATGGCATGCTAGAATTTTTTTTTTTTTTTTTTTTAGGGTGAACCCCCGCTTTAAGCAATGCTTAAACAAAATATATGTTTTCTATTGCTGGATTTTTAAATATTTGCCCAGGTTATGTTTGTGCATTTTAGTGCTCCATTAACTCATGCATATTTTAGAAGTGTTTCAGACATTTATCTAATTTGTGAAAAACACCAATAAATGAAAAAATGCATATAAACAAGCCAGAAATACAGCAAGTGTAGAAGCAAACGTGATTCTACACAGCTGTAAATATAAACAGGACCAAGTTAAACCAATGGACTATGGGAGAATACACAAAGGCACTCCTGTTTTGTGACTGAGACCGATACTTAAAGTGGTTGTAAACCCACTATTTGGACTTTTACCTACAGGTAAGCCTATAATAAGGCTTACCTGTAGGTAAGGAGAATATCTCCTAAACCTGCACGGTTTAGGAGATATTCCCCCCGCAATGCGGGCGGCGCATGCGCAGGGGGGAATCCACGGCTGAAGGACCGGCATCCGCCGGACCCTGCCGCTTTTAAATCTCCCGCGCGCACGCGCGGGAGTGACGTCATCGCCGCTCCAGCCAATCACAGCGCTGGAGCGGCGATACCCGGAAGACACGCCGGAGCAAGATGACATCCTGCTCGGCGTGGACCAGGTAAGTGGTACACACCTCGTTCCGAGGTAAGTATTTCATAATAGGCTAGTATGCGGTGCATACTAGCCTATTATGCCTTTTGCATTGCAGGTTTGGGGGAAAAAAAAAAAAGTTTATGCGGTTTACAACCGCTTTAAAAGCATGTCCATATTTCTATTTTCAAAATGTTTTTTATAATTTTAAGGATGTTAGCCTGAGAGCTGAAATTTATAAAGGAAAATTGAATATTGAATGTTGCCTTGAGGTAAAAGTATCCAGAAGGCAGTGAAACATATTTAAAAGGGCTGAGAAGTACCAGTTCTGAAAAAAAAAAAATCCAAATGTGTGTGTTTTAGTATTTTAACCACTTACCGACCGCGCCATAGCTGAATGACGGCTACAGCGTGGCTCGATAACTCTGGGAAGGCGTACATTGACGTCCTCCCAGAATCGGGCACGCACACGGGAGTATCCACGACCGCCGGGTCCAGAGGACTGTGACGGAGTGATCACTTGTAAACAAACCAGCATCATGTCCGGTTCCTCTCTCCCCTCTCTGTACCAATTGGTAAAGTGCGAGAGGAGAGAACGGTTGCAGCAGTGCTGTGGACTGGATCTGTAATGCCCACAGCCCTGCTCTGTGCCCATTGCGGCCACATCCAGCTATGCTCAGCCATCTCTCCATACTCATGCATCCATACCCAGCCATCCGTCCCCTTCCATCTGTACCCAGCCAACCACACTCAGCAATACTCATCCATCCATCCATGCTCAGCCATCCATACTCAGCAATACTCATCCATCCATCCATGCTCAGCCATCCACACTCAGAAATACTCATCCATGCTCAGGCATCCCATCCACACTCAGAAATACTCATCCATGCTCAGCCATACTCGGCAATCCACATTTATAGCTCAACCATGCTCAGCCATCCCCATTCATTTTTATCCATGTCACTACAGTGCCTCACAAAAGTGTAATAGGTAGTCAAATTAGATTTGAGACATGTATGCCCCTAGAACACCTGATGGTGCTCCCTGCATGTTGGGCCTCTGTATGTGGCCAGGCTGTGGAAAAGTCTCCCACATGTGGTATCGCCATACTCAGGAGTAGGAGAATCTATTTTGGGGTGTAATTTTTGGTATGTACATGCTATGTGTTCGAAATATTGTATAAATGGAGTACTTTGTGTAAAAAAAAAATGCTTTTTCATTTTCTTTCCACATTTACCAAAAACTTGTAGAAAAAAATGACAGGTTCAAAAGACTCATTATGCCTCATAGATTATACGTTGGGGTGTTTTCTTTCCAAAATGGGGTCATTTTTGGACAATTCCATTGTCTTGGTGCTCCAGGGCCTTCAAACGTGCAAGAGGTAGTCAGGAAATTAGATGTGTAATTTATGCTCCTAGAACGCCTGATGGTGCTCCCTCAATGTTGGGCCTCTCTATGTGGACACGCTGTGTAAAAGTCTCACACATGTGGTATCGCCATACTCAGGAGGAGTAGTAGAATGTGTTTTGGGGTGTAATTTGTGCTATGCATATTCTGTGTGTGAGAAATAACCTGCTAATATGACAATTTTGTTAAAAAAAATAAAAAGAAAACTCACCCTGCCTCTTACTAAATACTTTGGAATGTCTACTTTCCAAAAAGGGGTCATTTGGGGAGGGGGGGGGGGTATTTGTGCTTTCCTGACTTGTTAGGTTCTAAAGAAATTAAATAGGCCGTCAGTACATCAGGTGTGATACATTTTCAGAGATTGGCACCACAGCTTGTGGACTCTATAACTTTCACAAAGTCCAAATAATATACACCAATTTGGGTATTTTTTTCCAAAGATATGTAGCAGTATAAATTTTGACCAAAATTTATGAAGAAAAATTACTAATTTGCAAAATGGCGCAAAAAAATAAAAAACCCAGCGGTGATTAAATACCACCAAAAGAAAGCTCTATTTGTGTGAAAAAAAGGACAAAATGTTCATATGGGTACAATGTTGCATGACAAATTAATTGTCATTGAAAATGTGAGAGTGCCGAAAACTGAAAATGTATCTGGTTAGGAAGGAGGTTTAAGTGCCCAGTGGTTAAATAAACTGAATAGATATGTGTTAGAACATTGTGTCAAAAACCATGTTTAATTTTTAATGTGTGTTGTTCTTAATCCATATTCAAAGCACATGACATTTTTATTTGAAGAACTATAATGGACACACTGGTAGCGTGTAGGGGTGCAACGGATCAAAAAACTCACGGATCGGATCGATCCTCGGATCAGGAGTCACGGATCGGATCATTTTCGGATCAGCAAAAAAAAAAAAAAGGGTCAGTTTTTTCATTGGTCCAAAAAAAAAAATTATATATATATATATATATATATATATATATATATATTTTTTTTTTTGGACCAATGAAAAAACGGAACCTTTTTTTTTTTTTTTTTTGCTGATCCGAAAAAAGAGCACAATAGCAATTCACAGGGGTGGATTAAAGAGGAAGCAGGTGAGGCTGTTTGGGACTTAAAGTACAATCTTGATGTTTTTACAGCAAAAAAAAATATATATATATATATATATATTTTTTTTTTTTGCTGTAAAAACATCAAGATTGTACTTTAAGTCCCAAACAGCCTCACCTGCTTCCTCTTTAATCCACCCCTGTGAATTGCTATTGTGCTCTTTTTTCCCCCTTTCCCCCCTCCTCTCACACCAGTGCTTCACTGCTAACATTCCCATTCAGCTTGCTAGAGCCCAGTGCACAGCGTGACACGCCTCCCCGGGGAGGCGTGTCACGCTGGGCTCTGGCAAGCAGACTGGCCGCCGCTCCGGAGCTAGGCCGAAGCCGGGGACTTTCCTAGGCCTAGGCTCCGGAGCGCTCCGCGGATCGCGGGGTGTGCCGATCCGAACGGGGTGGCCCGTTCGGATCACGGATCGGTGACGATCCGTTACACCCCTAGTAGCGTGGCAATAAGATATCGTATAAGCACAATCAATAGTATGCAGGAATTTGGGGTTGCATTGCAGAACACACCAGCACAAGTGTGAATTTCTTTATTCCCAAACCCGGGCTAGCATTTTAAAGAGCAAAGGCATATTTGAAAATATATTACCTGGGGAGAAATTCACTCTATTTACAAAGCACCTTCACCATACATTTAAATGTACGTTGTTGACATTCACCAATATCTGGTGGATAAAATGTACTTAAAGAGGAAGTAAACTCATGTACATAATTTGTACCTATAGGTAAGCCTATAATGAGGCTTACCTATAGGTACTGTAAATATTGCCTAAATGTACAACAGTTAGGAGATATTTACATTACATGCAGCCGGTGACATCATCAGCGCATGGGCCCTGAAGGAAGGGCTACCCGTGCCGTTCCTTCAGATACATGTGCCGTTAATGATGGCTCCCTCGTGCATACACGGGAGTGACATCATCACGATCCGACCTGTCACACAGCCGGAGTCCGCGGACCCGGAAGGAAAACCGGGTGAAGATGGATGCTGCCTTCAGCATCGCTAAAGGGCTTTGTTTTCAGGTGTTTTACATAATGTGCTAGTGTGCAATGCATACCAGCACATTATGCCTTTACCTTGCAGGGCCTAAATTTGTTTTTAAATAAAACACACAACCGCTTTAATGTAACATTTGCCAATTTTAGTACACTTGCAAAGCAGAGATGGTGAATTATTATTATAAATACATTATTATATAGCACCAACAGTTTGCACAGCGCTTTACAACATGAGGGCAGACAGTACATTTGCAATACAAGAGGAATCAGAGGGCCCTGCTCATTAGAGCTTACAATCTAGGAGGAAGGGTCAAGTGACATAAAAGGTAATAACTGTGGGGGAGGAGCTGATGGAGAAAAGTACAGTTGTTAGGTGAAGGCAGGATAGGCTTATCTGAAGAGATGGTTCTTCATGGATCATTTAAAAGCAAACAGAGTAGGAGATAATCGGACAGATTTGGGAAGGTTCCATAGGGTGGGAGAGGCTCGGAAAAAATTGGAGGCAGGAGTGGGAGGAGGTGACAAGGGAGAGAGCAGGAAGTTTTGGGAGGAACGAGGAGAATAATTAAGTTGGTATTTTGAGACTAGGTTAGTGATGAAGCTGGGAGCAGAGTTGTGGATGGCTTTTGAAAGCCAAGGAAGGCTATCAGCTGACCCAGGGAGGAGGTATAGATCCTGAATAGGAGAGGTCCAAGAACCGAACCTTAGGGGACCCCAACAGAGAGAGGAAAAGGAGAGGAGGAGGTAGAACGTTTAGGGAACGCTAAAGGTGGGCTTGGATAAGTAGCAAGAGAACCAGCGAACATTACAGTCACGGAGAACAAAAGCGTGGAGTTTTTTGAGGAGGATTGGTTGGTCAACCGTAATAAAAGGCAGCAGAAAGGTCTATGAGTAGCAGTACAGAAAAGTGTCCATTAGTTTTGGCCGTTAGCAGATTGTGCGTTAGTCTTAGGAGGGCAATTATGGCTTTTTATCATGAAAATTATTAATAATCATGACCCAGTGTGCCTTTGTTATTCATGATATAGGGAATTGCGTTTGCTTTGAGAAGGCTTCTCGAAGAAAATTTAGCTACTGTTGCCTTCCCCTGAATCTCATTTTATTGTGGGTGGGGGTAGCCGTGGAAAATAATACATGGTTAAGATATATAAAATTATTGTTTTACTGTTCTATGTATCCCAACTCTAATGGGAATTTTGTTGTAGTATTTGGGTGAATAGTTTGCTTGACCAAGGCCCTAAATCTTGATCTAAACCACCATGAAAATATAGTATTTGTCAGTGCAGACCTAAATACATTCAAGTACTTTGCCTTACAGCACTGCCCCCTCCCTGCAAAGGTTTGCTATCTAGGGTGTAGCTTGGGTGCAGACATACCTTGGTCTGAGAGCTACAGTGTACACTGGGCTGTATCTTTTTTTTTTTTTTTTTTAACATCCCTCACACTCATACTCTACATATACTGGTGCAGCTTTATAATATAATATTGAACTCCAGCTCTGGAGACTATAGATGATCTTAGGATAGCCCTACTCATCTCTATGAGAACTGTGCAGCTGCAAAAACTGAGGATCACTGTGAAGGACGCATACAAAACGGCAGCTTGGGGTAGGCCACATCTACCAGATCAACAGTCTGTTGGTATTAGGTAGTATACCTACAGTCACAAGGTTATGGGCTTGTTTTATAGGGGACTTTTAAAGAAAGTGCAGTTACCATTTAAAGCTAAAATATGTGTAGGAAAAAATACACTTTTGTGATACCCTTCGGTAAAAAACTTTGGGAAAAAAAAACATTAGACACATTTGTATTTGTTAGCCAACAGTATATCCTACAACATACAGGTTTCATCTCCTTTAAATATCAGGTATTAGGTTTTTGCTCCTACCTAGGACTTAAGCAAACCATATGCTAGTAGAATTTTGTTTACAAATTTTAATTGTCAAACTATTCATTTGACAAGAAATCTTGTAAGAGGGGACTAAAAAATTAGAGTGAAAAATCAGGATCACTTCTGCATAGAAACCAATCAGCTTCTAACCTCAGCTTGTTTAAATAAGCTTTGACAATAAAACCTGGAAGACGATTGTTTTTTTTGTTATGCAGAAATGAGCCTGATTTTGCACTCTTCAGCTTTAGTAAATAAACCCGTGTTTTTTTGCTTTCTTTAATAGAAAAGTTCACCTTTTGTAACATGTTACACCCATATTCAGGGTATAACATGTTACACATGTACCAACTATTTTCTGTTCAAAGGTGAACTTATCCTTTAACATAATACAGGGATATCATGCAAATAAAATCTCTATGTGCTATTGGAGGCAACCTACTTAATAGGCAGAGCTATAATTATAAAGTAGCAGGATCTTGTGATTTACCTTGAGTTCCCATAGCTTTCATTAACCTCAGTTTCCCTCCTGGATTTACCCATAGTTGGGCTAACCAAACAAGGCAATAATTTAAGAATGTATGCCAAAACGGCTTCACTTTTCTGTTGTCTCCTTTAGGTGCAGGCTACCAGTACAGCACAATTATTATGCATTGACTTGTAGTTCATAAATGTATTGTGACAAGAGTGCAGCTGTCCACCTACATGGGATGTCCAGAAGGTATAGAAAGCCTTTTATACAGTAGAAGCTTATTTGGTTTAGGGGCTTATGTGCATAGTTTGCATCAGCACTGCTTTGCACACTATACAAGTCAATGGGAATGTAAATGCAGCTTGGTGCAATTTAGAATGAGGTCAGAAGCACCTGTAAAAAAAAGGAACTTGAAAGAATCTTAGGCTGGATTCACACCTATGCATTTTTAGAGCATTTTGTAGATTTGAACATATTCCATAGGAAACCATGATAAATGGACTGTGCAGATCAGCAAAAAGCACAAACCGCATAGGTGCGAATCCAGCCTTTAAGCACCCCAACATGATATCATACAAGCTAAGTGACCCTGAATGCACATCCCATTTGCCCAAAAATCTCTTCATTTGTATGGCAGTCTTAAAAAGTTATACAATAGGTTTCAAAATTGTAAAAATGAATAGGTTATGATATAAATATTTAATGACAGTAGATACATGAATTAGATTTCACACACAACGGGCCAAATTCTCAAAAACTCTGCGTAACTTAAATTTCAGCAGTTAAGTTACACTGACTTAAAATTTCTACCTAAGTGCCTGATCGTCAAAGCACTTAGGTAGAAATTACACGCTGTGTAACTTAAGTGCCGCCGTCGTAAGGCGGTCCTCCTCTCCTGGGGGCGTTTAAAATTTAAATGAGGCGCGCTCCCGCGCCGGCCGTACTGCGCATGCGTGTGACGTCATTTTCCCGACGTGCAGCGCGCGAACGTAATTAACGCCGGTCGGCTTTGAGAATTTCGACGGGACACTAAAGTTGCGACGGGTGAAAAAAAAAGACGCGCCGGGAAAACAAATAATTATAAAAAAAAATGACAGCGTCGCTCAGCATGCATTCCTGAGAGGGAGAACTCCATGCCAATTTTCAAAGAAAAAAACGGCATGGGTTCCCCCCCCAGGAGCATACCAGGCCCTTAGGTCTGGTATGGGTTGTAAGGAGACCCCCCCACGCCGAAAAATTGACGTAGGGGGTCCCCCTACCAGACCCGTATCCAAAGCACGCTACCCGGCCGGCCAGGAATGGGAGTGGGGACGAGCGAGCGCCCCCCCCCCCCTCCTGAGCCGTGCCAGGCCGCATGCCCTCAACATGGGGGGGTTGGGTGCTCTGGGGCAGGGGGGCGCACTGCGGGCCCCCCCACCCCAGAGCACCCTGTCCCCATGTCGATGAGGACAGGACCTCTTCCCGACAACCCTTGCCATTGGTTGTCGGGGTCTGCGGGCGGGGCTTATCGAAATCTGGGAGTCCCCTTTAATAAGGGGGCCCCCAGATACCGGCCCCCCACCCTAAGTGAATGGATATGGGGTACATCGTACCCCTATCCATTCACCTGGAGGCAAAAAGTAAAATGTAGTAAACACACAACACAAGGCTTTTTAAAATAT
Organism: Rana temporaria; assembly: GCF_905171775.1. Lineage (NCBI taxonomy): Eukaryota > Metazoa > Chordata > Amphibia > Anura > Ranidae > Rana > Rana temporaria. The sequence continues at coordinate 350,937,912 of NC_053489.1, read as the reverse complement.
TTTATTATTCTGCTCCGGATGCCCCCCCTGTCTTCGTTATTAGCTCAATTACCAGGGGGGGCTTCTTCTTCCACTCTCCGGGGGTCTTCTCCGCTCTCCGGGGGTCTTCTCCGCTCTCCGGGGGGGCTTCTCCGGACTCCGGGGGGGCTTCTTCCATCTTCTTCCCTCTTCCGCTCTTGACTCGGCGAACCCCGGTTCTTCTGCAGCTCTCCGGTGCCTTCTTCTTCAGCGCTGGCTGCCTGCTATGTTTGTGTGTTAGCTCGATTTCAAACAGGCAGCCGGCGCGGTCTTCTGTGACGCCAGGGTCTTCTGGTCTTCTGTTCTTCCGATGTTGCCTCGTCGCCTGTTGTCGCTGTAATGATGGAAGCGCGCCTTGCATCCCATTTATATAGGCATCACCGTCCCATCATGCTCCGGTAGGTACCCACGTGGTGGGTGCACGTGGGTAGGCACCCACCACGTGGGTACCTACCGGAGCATGATGGGACGGTGATGCCTATATAAATGTGATGCAAGGCGCGCTTCCATCATTACAGCGACAACAGGCGACGAGGCAACATCGGAAGAACAGAAGACCAGAAGACCCTGGCGTCACAGAAGACCGCGCCGGCTGCCTGTTTGAAATCGAGCTAACACACAAACATAGCAGGCAGCCAGCGCTGAAGAAGAAGGCACCGGAGAGCTGCAGAAGAACCGGGGTTCGCCGAGTCAAGAGCGGAAGAGGGGAGAAGATGGAAGAAGCCCCCCGGAGTCCGGAGAAGCCCCCCCGGAGAGCGGAGAAGACCCCCGGAGAGCGGAGAAGACCCCCGGAGAGTGGAAGAAGAAGCCCCCCCTGGTAATTGAGCTAATAACGAAGACAGGGGGGGCATCCGGAGCAGAATAATAAAATATTTTAAAAAGCCTTGTGTTGTGTGTTTACTACATTTTACTTTTTGCCTCCAGGTGAATGGATAGGGGTACGATGTACCCCATATCCATTCACTTAGGGTGGGGGGCCGGTATCTGGGGGCCCCCTTATTAAAGGGGACTCCCAGATTTCGATAAGCCCCGCCCGCAGACCCCGACAACCAATGGCAAGGGTTGTCGGGAAGAGGTCCTGTCCTCATCGACATGGGGACAGGGTGCTCTGGGGTGGGGGGGCCCGCAGTGCGCCCCCCTGCCCCAGAGCACCCAACCCCCCCATGTTGAGGGCATGCGGCCTGGCACGGCTCAGGAGGGGGGGGGGCGCTCGCTCGTCCCCACTCCCATTCCTGGCCGGCCGGGTAGCGTGCTTTGGATACGGGTCTGGTATGGATTGTAGGGGGACCCCCTACGTCAATTTTTCGGCGTGGGGGGGTCTCCTTACAACCCATACCAGACCTAAGGGCCTGGTATGCTCCTGGGGGGGAACCCATGCCGGTTTTGAATTTAAAAATTGCCGTGGAGTTCTCCCTCAGGAATGCATACCAAATGCCGTCGCTGGAATGGGCCTTTACAAGGTTTGGCTAACTTTCCACATTGTAAAACCAGCCCTAATTTTGCGCCGGCAAATTCGGAACTTAGGCAGAAATCAAAGTGCTGAAATGCTTTGAAAATCTGCTTAAGTCCTCATTTGCATACGCAAAGCTGGATTTCAATGAGAAATGCCCCCAGCGGCGGATGCGGTACTGCATCCTAAAATCTGACCGTGTAAGTGTCTTACACATGTCAGATTTTCTGCCTAACTTTGGAAAAAGCCTTTTGAGAATCGTTTCCAAAGTTAGGCACAGGGATACGCAGGCTGAACAGCAGTTAAGTCTGCGTATCTCTTTTGAGAATTTGGCCCAACATTTTTACTTATTTATACAATGAAACCAAGTGCCTTTAAGGTTACTAAAACATTGACGACTGACATTGTTTTATTTGAAAATGTATCAAGATATATTGTCGATATTTTACATTTACTCAACCAATTGCACATTACATCATGCTCTCTACAATTAAAACATACAGTTAAAAAAAAATACCAGAATGGCAATAGAGATGTGAATATACAGTTAAAAGCTAAAACAAATATTAAGACACAAATTAATGCAGAGCTGTATTCATCAATACAGCTTTCCATTTTTTTTTTTAATGCAAACAGTTTAAGTACCTGAATTTGATTTGGCATCAACCTCTTCTATTTGTTTTAGAGCAAAACCCAGACTGAAGACAAATAAGCAGCAAAAGGAGAATCAGTTGTGCCGATAAGAAAATGCAATAGAACAAAAATAAAGGGGGAATCACTTTTACTGGTGTCCTGACAGTGTATAACCCTTTCCAACTCAAACCTACTTTCTTCTCTTACCAAATGAAAAAAAAAATTGGAAGTTGGAAGTTTAGGTATACTTTAACCTTTGTAATTGTGAATTTTTACATATATCAGTTTGGGCTGTTTTTTCATTCTGCATTAAAGGTGCATTTCTCTTGTGCTTTTAAAAGGCTGCAGAAAAAAAAAAAGCTTCATGCATCATAAAAGAACATAATCTTAAAGGAGTTATGGTACGCTACCACTATTACTGTTCCCCTTTTGAATTTAAGCGGACTGGCTGTTATGTAGAACCTGTGGTGTCTTTAAATCACTGATCTGAAACAAGTTTACAGATCAGGAACATAAAAAAAAAAAAGAAGAATAAGAAGCCTTCATCTGCAGGCTTGTTCCAGGTCATAGACTTAAGATACTAAAGTACGGGGGCTGAACATGATAGCCAGGGAACTAGCTTAGCAATGCCAAACAGTCAGACAAGCTGCTAGATTTTTTTTTTATCAGTCATATTCTATCTAGCATTCAAGCATGTCTGGGTCTGTGTCCCACTAAGTAAAAATGCCACGGGATCATCATAACTGCCCCCCCCCCCCCCCAAAAAAAAACTAGTGGCGATGTCTTCATCATGACAGCTTAAAACTGTCATACACTATATACCATATATTGTAAAAGAATCAGACCCATGCATTTCAAAGAAATACAGTAAAGGTTCATGTTGCCATATATTTGCGTACTTGTTTAAACAGCATGCCTAGTGCTGATCTAGATCGAAACAAGCATACTTAAACACAAGCAATGCTTAATAGAGTTTGAATTTAACAATGCCAGCCTGAAGTGCCTGCTTACAAACCAGTGAGCTACGACAATCTAGTATTCTACGCTCAGAAAGGTAGGCCTAAATTCACGTAGGGCGGCGTAAGTGTGGGTGAGCGTAGCGTATCGTATTTACGCTACGCCGCCGCAACTTAGAGAGGCAAGTGCTGTATTCACAAAGCACTTGCGTCCTAAGTTACGGCGGCGTAGCGTAAATGTGTCGACGTAAGCACGCCTAATTCAAATTGTGAAGAGGTGGGCGTGTTTTATGCTAATGAATCGTGACCCGACGTTTTGAACGAACGGCGAATGCGCCGTCCGTGGACGTATCCCAGTGCGCATGCGTCGGATAGAATGCCTAAGATACGTTGAACACTGCCTACGACGTGAACGTAACTTACGCACAGCCCTATTCGCGTACGACTTACGCAAACGACGTAAAAAGATACGCTTGTTCCGACATCCATATTTTGCATGGGCTGCGCCACCTAGAGACCTGCTTTATCTTTACGCCGGCGTATGTCTTACATAAACGGCGTAACTAAATGCGACGGGCGCACGTACGTTCGTGAATCGGCGTATCTAGCTCATTTGCGTATTCGACGCAGAAATCAACGGAAGCGCCACCTAGCGGCCAGCGTAAATATGCACCCAAGATACGACGGCGTAGGTCTCCTACGCCGCTCGTATCTTGGCAGAATGTATGCGTAACTGATTCTTTGAATCAGGCGCATACATACGACGGCGCTCATTCGGACTTACGACGGCGTATCTGGAGATATGCCGTCGTAAGTCTTTGTGAATCTGGGCCGTAATGTTTATCTGTGTATAAGTGCATTATACCACTGTGAGAGTGTATATGGGGACTTACATAAAGAACACAAAGTAAAGAATGTTTGAAGAGCACGTTTTCCCAAACCTCACAGTTTTAAGAGGAGTATATAATCACGTTACGTAATACAGTTCGATTTATTTTCATGCAAGCCATTACTTTAACATAGCACTTCCTTCAGTTTTCTTACAAGTTCCCTTGTTACTTCAGATACCATTCACATTGTATACAGTCAATATCGGCATACAAGTTTTTGTAAAAAAAAAAAAAAAGCCCCAAGCAGAAATTCACAAAATAATGCCAGTATTCTTAAGCGGGAAAATTGTCTTTGCTTCTCTTTTCTTCTTCTCTGTCTTCTGCTTATATGTGAAGGCTGAGATGGAAAATGAAAACCTTTCTGGCGAACTACCTGCGACTCTGTACTGTGTTCAGCTGGTTCTTCAAGTTGATTGCTTGCTTCAGTAGACCTTCGATGCTCTTAAAGTGCACGCTGCTGAATGTCATACTTTTTACAGCACTATGTTAAAAAATATATAATAGTAGGTAGTAGAATTATTATAAGTCACTATTCACAATCCCAGCTATTTGACTCTTAGCAGATACATATTCCTTAAAAAAATATTATGGAAGCTTAGGATCCATGGTCGAATGCACATCTGCCAGGTTTAAACAATTGTTCTGTAAAGGGCTTTCAGCTGCCTGGCATGGGGTTTTTCCTTTCTTGTTCATTGAGGGACTCAGTATTCAGAAACAAATTGGTTAAACAATGACCGCACTGGCAGTTTTTTGCTAGTGTCCTATTAGGATAGACACCTTTTCTCTACTGAGAAAAGTTTAACCATTTTTAATAGCCATTTACTTCTCAAGAAAAGATTTTCTTTAAAACAAGACTTCTCTACAAGCTGCTTGGGCTGGTCAATCTGGCAGCTATCCAGATTGATGCATCCACCAGCTTTAGAGGACAGACCTGGTCCCTGCTGCACTATTAGATTGCAGGGAACTTGACATTCGGGCACTGAGCTCTGCTTGTGGCGCTTTCCAGACCTCTGTGTACAGTATTAGTTAGTCACAGAATGCTTTCCAGGTACACAGCCAAAGCATGGCTCTGGTGTGACCCAGTCTTTAAAGATTCATTTATGAGTAGGCCAAGCATTGGGGGAAACACTATATTTATTTAAATCATTAGGTGCCATTATTATCCCTTTTTTCTGTTGGTCTTCACAGAAAGGGTCTAAATTCTGCTGCATCAATAGGTGGAGTCTGTGGCTTCAAGTGGTGCTGTTATTAGTCTGGGATCTCTGACTGGCCCTAAGGCCGGGTACACACGAACAAACATGTACGGTGAAACCGGTCCGTCGGACCGTTTTCACCGTACATGCCTGCCAGAGGGCTTCTGTACGATGGTTGTACACACCATCGTACAGAAGTCCGCGCGTAAACAATACGCGGGGCGTGTCCGCGTCGATGACGCGGAGACGTGGGCGGGCCTGCCATTTAAAGGCTTCCACGCATGCGTCGAAGTCATTCGACGCATGCGAGGGACGGCGGGCGCCTGGACATGTACGGTAGGTCTGTACTGACGACCGTACATGTCCGAGCGGGCAGGATTCCAGCGGACGGTTTTAAAACACGTCCACGAATATTTGCCCGCTGGGAAAAGGCCCGGCGGGCAAATGTTTGCTGGAATTCGGCCCGCTCGCGCCTACACACGACCGAACATGTATGCTGAAACTGGCCCGCGGACCAGTTTCAGCATACATGTTTGGTCGTGTGTACGGGGCCTTAGACTACCAAAACCACTCCGGTACACATCCTTCCCCAAAGCATCCTGTACAGAGTCTGGGAAACTCTTGGTAAACTAATTTACTCCTTGCAAATGTTTTGCAGACCAATATTTTTTTATTTTTTTATTAAAAAAAGTGGTGTCTGGTCTTTATAAAGCACCGACTATTCCTTTTGTGGATTCACCAGTGTTTAGGGATCCCTATGACAACGGTTTCAAAATCCTTGTTTTCTCTGGCAGTCCCTGCATTGCAAACTACCATTAGCCATGATGTAAGTCCAAGGTTATATTCACACTGATCTTTTTTATATAGCACTTAGAGCCCATGATGACACTCCTACACTACTGTATAGGGGTTAGTAGATATCTCTTGTCGTATTTACCTCTGTGTTTTCAGTACAACTGGATTTAATCTTTTCTTCCTCCAAAACTCCTTCCTTGTCTCTGCAGACTTAAGACATGGCTCCAGACTGGCTGGTCCAGGTGGTTGTAGTACGGTGACCTGGCTAGACACCTGGCAGGCATGTTCTGGGCTCTTTCAGATCATCTGGATCTTCTATCCCAAGGGCTGGGGTTTCACAGATGCTGCCAGAGCCATTTTTTGCAATTTTCCCCCACACGTTAATAATGCACATTTTAGTTCATCACCTACCCATACCTCCCTAGGACTTCTACCATCTGCTGAACATTTGATATCAGTTTCTGATCCATTGCTCCCTGAGCAGCAAGTCATTCAGGTATCCCACAATAGGAGTCCCCAATAACTCCAGAACTAGACCCATCACCTTGGTAAACATTCTTGGTGTCATAGACAGACTGAAAGACAACTCCGCAAATTGACAGTGGCAATCCTCCACTACAAGGAAATGCTGCGAGATGTCTTTGCCTGCAAGGGAGCAATGACCCCTTGGGACAACAGTCCTTCCAGGGCCTTAAACAAAAACTCTCTTCATTGATCTGAAGATATCCTTGAGTGCATAAAGAGTGGAGAAGGAAAGCAGCAAAACTCTAGTTTGTAACCTTTGAGTACCAGGCTGCAGAACCAGCTGTTTTTCTATAAACTGAAGAATGCTGAGAGTGGGAGGCATTAGATCAGGTTGATGTATGATGGCCAGCCTGCTGAGTCCCAGGTTCATCAATCTGCAGTATGCCCTATGGTTAGATCCTGTTTTAACAGTGTCTTCCAGCGATCACATGACTCCAGGCTCTCTGCTTCTCTCCTCCCTGGCTGATGTCAGCAGGGGAATCTCGGCCCCCGCCCACTGGAGATATCAGACAGGGAGAGCTGAGAGCCTGGAGTCATCTTATCACTGGAAGACACTGTTAAAACAGTTGTTGTTTTTTTTAATAAAGGCACAGGCACTAGGAGGCAGCTTTTTATCTGACAGAGGGGGTGATACAAACATGAGATAGTGGATTAACAACCACTTTAATATATTTAAAAATAATTACATTTAGGTATTGTTTGTATGACAACATTTATTTGAGAAATCCTACACCTAAAAAGTCCCAACATTATTTGGCTTTTCCCTGGAACACCAGGAATCTAGCAATTGGTATGATTCTTCCAAATTCAAAATACTTATTTCATTTTCTGGTAATTCTAAATTATTAACAAAGATTTATTTTGCCATAAGGATAACAGACCAGCATCTGACTTAAAGAAGATAACTATCATGTCCAGAAATGAATGCATCCTAGGACCCAACTTGTCAAGGTGCAGATTACTTTCTTTTATGGAAAAACATGTTCCCGGACTTCTTTGCCTCTTTACTCCCGGATTGGACCTACCTTCTATTCTCTATATTTTTATGGTGATACATTTACAGCTTTACCTGCAAGCATACTCCACTGTGTAAATGGATCCTTGACTTTGCTCTTCCCAGTTCTGCATATCAGCCTGTAATATCAATATCAGAAGAAATGTCAAATTCTCATGGTAAAGCATACAACCAGACTAATGTTATCAACTGAAAAAGGTCTAAAGTCAACAGCACCTCAGACTTGCTTGTATGCCCACCTTGGTAGCTCAGCACCAACATCTATACAATCCTATCTCAATGTATCAAATGTAACTATCAGAGCAGATTACCAATGAAGGAATACAGAGGTGTGGCTTTGTTCACATTAACAGCGGAGAAATTAATAGAATTGCCAGACTGAGTGGCTGTGTTAATCAGTTTGAATGCTGCAGGTTCATCTCAAGGACACTGATAAAAAAAAATGACCAGTTACACTTAACGGTAAAGGTGTTTCTGGGAAGTCTTCCAGGACGTCAAAGCCAGGTACCCACTAACCCCCCCCCCTGAAAAAGTATTCAAACATTGAAGAGGAGGAAGGTAGGAGGCAGAAAAGTAGAACATCCGTTTGGCGGTAAAGTGCCACTTTAAGTTATATATTCAAGCAATCAACCCATGTTCACAACTCTTATAGTGAAGACCCAATTCTGAATAAAGAGGTTAAACTTGATAGTTGCAAATGCCCTTCTCGGTCTGTTGCAATGCAATTATACAAAACTCCTTTTAGTTACAGTGTAACATGGCCAAATAATTGTGAATGTATCATAGCACTGGAGCCTGGTAATGAAGGGGAATTTCAGACTACTACGCAAGTGGTTAAAGTGAAAGTACTTCTGCTTTTTTAATACGAGGTTGATTTCTGATACTATGTCCTTCTAAATGATAGGGACCATCTGAAAAACTGCTCAAGATTAGCTGCATATAATCAGACTGTTAGGACTGACTGAAAGTCAAAATCTTTTTTACATCAGGGTTGCCCGAACACAAAGGGACTAACACAACAGATAAAGGAAAAGCACTCTCACCTTGTGCTGGGCCAGCTCCGGTAATGATCTACGCACATGTTCCTGCAGGCGATACAAAGCCACTGAAGGCTCATTGGCGAGGACATACATACTCTCCGTGAACTTGTCTGTGACTGAAAATGAACAAAGTGAACATAATGTGACTTACGAGGAAAAGCAATGCCCAACATTAGGTGGATCTCCTTTCTTTCTGTGTATTATGCACACTAATGCTAATGTTCAGACTGAATTTTGGAAGGGCGAGAAACCAACAGAAGTCAATAAAAACTATCCAGGGCTTATGTGGGTTGGCGTGAACACTGTGGACGCATATGTGCAGCAGCGGCGGCCTGGTGTTAAGATCTACTTTTCCTGCTGATGCATATGTGTCTTGCACAGTTGGAGTGAGCTTAAAAGGAAAAGTACAGCCAAAGCTTGTTTGGCTGTACTTCTCCTGTGGATCACAGGAGTGCAGTTAGTTCTGCATTCGTGTGACCCGTTTTCAGCAGACAACGTGCTGGAGCCCACTGTCAGCCGACGATGCAGAGCCGGTCCAGGTTTGGGCAAGATTGCCACAATGGAGTTGGGATCCACCCACATGCCTGGACCCGCAACCGCTCAGCCTCTCAGCGAGCCACTGAGTACCTAAGCTGGCCGCTCCCACCTTACCACAGTTCAGCGCTCCAGTGAGTGTGTATGGGGGGGGCAGAGAACTGCTGACCTAGAGTCAGCAACTCTCCGCTCAGGGAGCTGTGAGAACGAAGTGAGTTTGCCTGAAGGTAAGCTTTAACCACTTGCCGACCAGCAGCCGTACTTATACTGCGGCAGGTCGGCTCTCCTGCGTGAACCGACGCACCTGTACATCGGTTCGTGCATGCAAGATTGCGGGAGCGCACCCGCAGGTCCAGCAAACTCAATGTACGCCGCCCGCCCGGGATCGTTGCATACAGAGGCAGAACAGGGATCTGCCATTGTAAACAAGGTGGATAGATGTTCCGACAGGGGACATAACAGATCTTCTGTTCCCAGTGATCAGGAACGTGTCATGTCCCAGGCAGCCCATCCCCCCTACAGATAGAACACGCTGAAAGAATACACTTAACCCCTTGATCGCCCCCTAATGTTAATATTACAGCAGAAAGTAAAAAATATAGCGCAAAAAATAAAAAACACAGAGGTGATCAAATACCACCAAAATAAAGCTCTACGTTGGGGGAAAAAAGGACATCAATTTTGATTGGATACAGTGTCGCACGACTGCACAATTGTAAGTTAAAGCGACGCAGTGACGTATCGCAAAAAGTAGTCTGGTCATTAAGGGGGTAAATCCTTCCGGTCCTTGGTTCTAAAGCCTTAAAGTTTTTACATTAATGCATTTCATGCATTATAGTAAAAAAACTTCTGTGTCCAGGATCACTCCCCCAAACCCTCCTTATACTTACACGAGCCCATTCTCAATCCAATGTTGTGCACAAGAGCAGCAGATCTCTCCCTCCTCACTGGGCAGATTGATAGCACATAGAGCCATTGGCTCCTGCTGCTGTCAATCAATGTATATGATGAGGGAGCAGGGGGTGGGGCAAAGACTGCTGTCTGTGTCTATGGACACAGGCAGCGGGGCTTGAGATTGAGCCTGCACGAGTACACCCTAGCAAGCTGCTTGCTATGTGGGTACTCGAAAGGAAGAAGGAACAAGGAGCACCAGTGGGGGAACCCAGACGAGGAGGATCAGGGCTGCTCTGTGCAAAATCATTGCACAGAGCAGGCAAGTATAACATGTTATAAAAAAAAAAAAATGAAAGGTTTAGATTTAAGCTGAATTCTGTGTCTCCTGTCGCCTTGTTTATTTTACTATGTTATTTGGCCTCTGTGGATACTGTAGTAGCATCAGCTATATACAGTAAGCTACGCTGTGTTCCAGCAGTAGAATAGGTGACTTCCCATCTGTTGCCAAAACAAAACAGAGTCAGCCTGAATGCTTCTTAGCCACTCAGAAGAAGCCTAGTCTTTTTTGTTTTTTATCAATAAATACAAGGCTTCCTCTGATTAGCCCAGGTGGAAATTGTGATACTATCTGCCCACCTCTCCACCTTGATCAATCAAAGGAAGAGAGGGTTATAACCCCTGTTGGTTTTATTTTTTGTTACCATCTGTGCCACATTGAAGTGATTTCCCTTCAATTCCTACCCCATAGCCTCAACAGGAATGGAGAGGAAATCCCTGGCAGTCACCAGTACTAATGTTCCCATTTCCCTTCTATTAATGTTCTGGTATCAACACAAAATTTGGAATTTTCTTTTACTTTCACTTTTGATAACTCTTAGACTAGGTTTACACTGCTGCAAATTCTATTGCGATTTTGAGTCGTTGCGATTTCTCAAATTCGCAAGTGATTTCAATGACATAGTTTAACATTAGTGCCGTTCATATCAATGCGTTGCAAATATAAGCTGCAGGAAAAGGGTTCTGTGCGAGTTTGATCTGTGTGTGATGCGAATTCAGCTCTATAGACTGGCATTCCCTGAAATCACAGCGATTTTGAATTCACAGCAGTGTTACCTAGCCTAAGATTGGAAGCTCTAACGAGCTGAGCCCTCTGATTCTTACTGTATTATAAAACTGTACTGTCTGCCCTCATGTTGTAAAGTGCTGCATAAACTGTTGGCGCTATATAAATCCTGTATAATATTAATAAATACAAAAAAAATAACCATAAATAGTACTATTCAAGGTGTGAATCCTTCTAACATGGGTCACAGAGAGTAATAACAACTGACAGGTGATCTAATCCCTCTCCACTCTATCCAAGACTAAGGCTCCTTTCACACGGGGACAGATCCGCTTTGAGTGGTCCGCCAGCTCAGCGGGAGATCTCTATGCAGTTCTCCGCTGAACCGGCGGATGAAAAGTCCCTCTCTGCTCACTGAGCGGGGAGAAGTCCCTCTCTGCTCACTGAGCGGGGAGGGGCTTGTGCAGCGCCGCTGTATCCCTATGGAGAGATCTGATGAAAACGGACAGCTTGTCCATTTTAATCAGATATTATACGATATCGACGTATGGCGACATATTGCCATCCGTATGATTTTAGCGGATCGGATGTCAGCGAACACGTCTCCACTGACATCCGATGCTCCATAGGCTTGCATGGAGCGGCCGTTCAGATCCGCCGACAGGCGGACCAGAACAGTCCGACCATGGGAAAGGGGCCTAAAGAAAAAAAAGCTTTGCCTGCAGTTATAATTATAATTATATATCAGACAGGAGGCTCATATCTTATGCATTAACTTTCTTTATTTAATGCCCATAGCAGACATTTTAAAAACTTTTCTATTAACTTTTAATGTAAAAAATTTTTAGTCAGTGAGACTACGACTCCCAGCAGTCCTTGTAATCCGTAGCCACGCCCAGGTCGGTGACCTCTATATAACAGACTGCCCGACTAAGATCCTCCTCTTTCTTTCTGCTCATAGCAAAAGATAAGTACTCACCCTCATACCCAATAAAGTGGTGACTACCCCTGAGATAGACCCCATTTTAACTAAATATTTAATGAAATCTGGCAAATTCCAGAGAAAAGGGGTAGAACGATCATTCCGATCCATTCAAGATCGTGTCCTAGACATGATGGGCCCCCTGACCAAGATTCTCAATCTTTCGGAACAGGCGGCAGCATCCGGGCAACCGGTCGACCTACAACAGCTGAGAGGCTGGGCGCAAAGGGCAATATGCCTGGCTGGCACTGCCAATACGGCATGCTCGATCGAAAGACGCCGATCTATACTGATGCGTCTGGATCCCCAATTAGCCCACCTGGCGGAGTCAGAACCCGGACCATCGGCGGACGGCATGTTATTTGGAGACTCTTTATTAAAAGATGTCAACAAATTTGTGGGCCTTTTTACAAGCCTGGACAAGGCTCAAAATTCCTTGAGGAAAGCTGGGACCCCCAAGGTTTTTAACAGGGCCGGCAGAAACAGAGGCCGCTCTGCCGGCCGTGCCCCATCATACAGGCCACAAAATAGAGCCCCAGTACAATACCAGTACCCGCAGGCTCAATCCTACGCCGCTCCAGTGGCACAACCTGCCCCCTTCTTTCCACCACGAGGCAGACCATGGCGAGGACGAGGGGGACGAGGTTACCCACGATCCCGACCTCCCACCGGTGAGTATGATGCACACACCACTCATTCACATTCCTGTGGGGGGACGGCTCAGGTATTTTACCCACGCCTGGTCTGCGATTACGGCAGACGCGTGGATATTACACACTGTAACGGGGTTTGCTGTGGACATCATAACACCACCACCACTCAATGTTATACCGCCACCCATCCGCTTCGCAAACCAGAACGTTGCTCTAATAGACAACGAACTGCGAGATCTACTGGCCAAACAGGCTATCATAGAAGTGGACCATTGCTCCCCAGGATTCATCAGCAATATATTTCTAGTACACAAAAAAGACGGCGGTTATCGCCCAGTGATCAACCTCAGGGAGTTGAACCAATATGTCGTATACCGACATTTCAAAATGGAAGGTATACACTTCCTCCGAGACCTCCTACACCCAGGGGACTGGCTCGTGAAAGTAGACTTGAAAGATGCCTACCTTACGGTCCCCATACACCCAGAATCACAACACCTCTTACGATTCCTATGGAGGAGCAAGATGTGGCAATTCACTTGCCTTCCATTCGGACTATCGTCCGCCCCATGGTGTTTCACCAAACTGCTGAAACCGGTGGTGGCGGCACTGAGGAGCAGGGGGGTACGTCTGGTCATCTACTTAGACGACATTCTCATCCTAGCCTTCTCGGAGATCCAGGCCCATCTCCACATGTCATGGACTGTGTCATTATTGCAACAACTGGGTTTCATTGTAAACCAGGATAAATCAATATTGATTCCTTCTCAGCAGATGGAATTTTTGGGTTTTACGGTGGACACCATCCAATCCACCCTCAGCCTTCCCGGCCCCAAACTCGCTCTAATCCGCAAGGAGATCCGGGCTGCACTGCGGAAGGGTTGCCTATCCCTCCGCACGCTAGCGCGTCTTGTGGGCCTCTTGGCAGCTTCCATCCAAGCTATTTTCCCGGCCCCATTACACTACAGAGCCCTCCAGAGACTCAAAATCATGCACCTGAGACAAGGTCTCAGGTACACCGACGAGGTTCCCCTATGTCGGGACACGATCGAGGAGTTGAAATGGTGGCTTCGCCATGCCGTAGAATGGAACGGCAGGACCAGCTTCAATCCCTACCCGGATGTGGTCATAGAATCGGACGCCAGCCGCAGGGGCTGGGGCGCCAGATGCGGCAGGGCATCCACCGGAGGGACTTGGTCAGTAGAGGAAACCAAGCTCCATATCAACGCCCTAGAACTCCTGGCAGCTCTATTCGCTCTCAGGAGTTTTATGCCTCGTACCTCTACATGGGTACGGTTGTATTCTATTCCGCATGGACAACGTGGCGGCGGTCCAGTACGTCAACCGCCTGGGGGGTACCAAATCCAAAGTCTTAGCGACCATCGCAAAGGAATTCTGGCACTACTGCTTAGCCCACAATATAACCCCTGTCGCGGAATACATTCCGGGCGTGTCCAACTGGAATTCTCGGTACCTGCGAGATTCCAGCGACTGGAAGTTGGATCGTTCAGTATTTCTCTATCTACAACAGATCTGGGGTCCACTCTCCATAGACCTTTTCGCCTCACGCCTCAATCATCAGCTGCCCCGCTTCTTCAGCTGGAGGCCGGACCCAGAGGCCTATGCGGTCAACGCGCTTAACCAACCTTGGCCGGAGGGCACGCATTACGCATTCCCTCCCTTCCAGTTAATCCCCAGACTCCTCATTCGGATTGCCACCCTGGAGGCAACTGTGGTGTTGATCACACCGTGGTGGCCGACCCAACCGTGGTTTCCCCTCCTGTTGGGGATGACCGCGGATCGTCCCAGGCTTCTGCCTCACTCTCCTCATCTTCTCACCAACCCGAACGGGGAACTACACCCCCTAATTTTAGAAGACAACCTACCACTCTTGGCGTGGCTGGTTTCGGGATCGCGGACGCTGACAACATCCTTTCACAGTCGGCTCAGGACCTCCTCGCCCTGGCCTGGGCCCCCGGGACTCGATCGGCATATCGATCAGCCTGGGGACTCTGGGTGCGTTGGTGTGATCGACGGCAGGTCGATCCTGTACGAGCCCCTGTATCTTTAGTGGTGAATTATTTGGCAGATTCCTTTGAATCTGGCAAATCGTTCAGCTCCATAAATGTTTACCGGTCAGCTATCTCGGCGTACCACTGCCCTGTGGATTCCCTGCCGATCGGCAAACACCCGTTAGTTTGTCGACTCCTGAGAGGCATAAGATTTCAACGTCCCCCACGGCCTAGATACCAAGCAACCTGGGATGTTTCCAAGGTGCTGGATATGTTCGCCAGGTGGGAGGATAATTCGGATCTTCCTCTAAGACTCCTTTCCATTAAACTGACAGTCCTTCTCTGCCTAGTGTCCATTAAAAGGGTATCCGATGTTAAGGCTTTGGATATCTCTAGACGACAATTCTCACCGCAAGGAGTCAAGTTTTCTGTGGTGCGCAGGACTAAGACCGGTATTCAATCGGTCTTCTACCCGTTTTTTCCTGCTCATCCACTCCTCTGCGTGGTTCGCTGCCTACAGGCATATGAACTACAGACCGCTAGTTTGCGTTCCCCGGGTTTGTCACAACTCCTGGTGTCTTACGTCAAGCCACACTTTCCAGTCTCGTCGGCCACGCTAGCACACTGGGTACGAGTGGCCATGGACATGGCTGGTATTGACGTGTCCCTCTTCGGAGCCCACTCCGCCAGAGGGGCCATGGCCACTAAAGTAGTCACGTCAGGAGGCTCCCTTTCCGATCTTCTAGTGGCGGCAGACTGGTCTTCAGAGACTACCTTCCGTCATTTTTACTTTAGACCGCAAGATCATGTATCCATGGCGGTTTTACCCTAATGTTGTATGTGCAATGTATTCTGTCAGGATATGCATATTATGTCTGCAGGATTAAAATGTTAGCTTTAAACTTGCATAAGATATGAGCCTCCTGTCTGATATATAAATCTAGATTTTCCTAGCTTGTGACGGAAAATATAAGTTATATGAAGACAGGAGGCGAGTATCTTCCCTCCCGTCCCACCCTATTATGTATATCTCTGATTTCTTCACAGGTTACTGAATATCGTACCTGGATGCTACTCCAGATTGGGATACTTTGAAGAATTACTGCCTCCTTACCCCTGTTGGGACGGAACGCCTGTTAAACCCTCGTTGGGTTAAAATTTCCCCGAGGGAGGCGCATGCGCGGAGGCACCCGTGATGGCTGCTTAAGCCGGGAGCTCCGCACTGACCCGGTCATCTCGCCGCCCTAGCCCGGAACGAACGGCAGCCGACGGCCCGAATTTTGGCCACACATCTGGGGGAACCTTAGGACTGCTTGTACATGTACAGCAGCGCGGTCCGGCGGGACCCGAGGACCCGTAATTCGCCGGTGGAGATACCGAGCGAATCCAAGATGGCGACCGCGCCTCAGGTAACAGAAGCCAGCGCTGGGGGGAGACAGGAGGACAGAAACTCTGTCCCAGAAACCCATCTCCTATGCAGACATGACTGCCCATGGCGCTCCTGCTCTCATGTCTCTCTCACCAGTGGCCATAGTTCCTGATATGGAGAACCCCTCACAGCAGCACTCAGCCTCTCATATCTCCCCCATGGGAGCTGCATTATCCCCCTCAGGCGCCATTTTCTCCTCAGGCATACCTGAGCCCATTATGCCTCAAAATGCAGGAGAACTTTTCCTCAAACTCTCTGAATTGCTGGAGAAAGGCCTGGCCAACACTGCCAACAAAATAACTAATGACATTAGAAATGACTTTCAAAACCTCGGCTCTAGAATGGAGGTGATAGAACAAAAATTGGATATCACTGTTTCTAGGGCTAATCAGAACACTGACCACATACATGCTTTGCAAGAACAGCTTGACACTGCTTTGAACAGAATTGACGACCTCGAAAATCGTTCAAGGAGAGAGAATTTTAGGGTCAGGGGGATCCCAGAATCCATTCTGGACGTTTCTACAGCAGTGCAGGACCTCATAAAGCACCTGCTACCGTCAAATGCTCATAAATTAGAATTGGACAGGGCACACAGGTCCCTTGGCCCTCTCAGAAAAGACGGTTCACCTAGAGACATTGTGGTAAAGCCACATTACTACACAGTAAAAGAGGAAGTAATGAAAGCCTCACGTCAACATCCCTCCATCCTGTTCCAAGGAGTCAATGTACAAATCTTTGCGGACATATCCCCTCTAACCATCCAAAGGCGTAGGGCCCTGAAGCCTTTACTTTCTATTCTAATGCAGAAAGAAATTCGATACTGGTGGGCCTTCCCATTTGCCCTGAAATTCTCACACAAGGGAAAAACTTATTCCTTCACATCCCTTCCTGAGGGGGAAAAACTTCTACTCTCCCTGAAGCTTATCACGCTGGATCCAGCGATGGACACCTCCACCCCACAGGCAGGATCGTCCAAACGGCCTACTCCTACCAGCCCTATTTCACCGCCATGGAAATTCAACAAAAGTAGACGTATCAAGGACTCAGTCACAACCTGACTTTTTTTTTTTCTGTGTCATCAGATATGTTTTCCTTTTAGGGTTCCTGGAATGCCCATGATGGGGCATGTTTTACCCGGGATTTTCCAACAACTTTGGGAGATCCCTGGTCCACTTGGTTCCCAACCGTTTCAACCACCTTAGGTTGTCTTTTTCTCCTTCACAGGATTAATTTTTGCAAAACTTAGCATATATTTTGTATATTACTGGTGCCGCCGGTTTTGATCCGGGCCCCTTCTCAGTTTGGCGGGAGGGACCGGGATCAAGGCTCTTTTGGTATTTTATTGATGACATCCAAACTGATTTTTGAACCACTCGGGTTTCTATATATATATAGCCACTGACTCAAGGTCATTAAACCTGGACTTAAACTTAGTAATGTCCTGATTATCTTATATAGCATACTGATAGGTCCTAATTGGATCCCTTCCTCTTTGATCTACGGGCTTCGGCTGCCCTTGTTCTATATGTTCTAAACTGTTATAGTTTTTGGTATTATATATTAATAATAACTTTATGTGCCTTATTCCTTTTAGGGATGGCTATGACCGGGGCAGATGCCTTGTGCCCCCGTCCAACCCTCGACTGTGGATTCTCCGCTGTCGGGAGTTGGTCTGGTAACCCTTGACTTGGGTTACGTGTATGTTTTGTTTGGCGGGAGGGGGTTGGGACTTTTTCCACCCCACTCTTGCCGGTTTCATTTAATATGCTTTGCCATATGTTCCTTCTTTTTTTTCTTCTCCTGCTTTTCTTTTTTTTTTCTTGAGGTTGCCAAGCTGCGGACACAATTCCTTACTAGCTCTTCTCCGGGTCCAGGCCCTTTATATGCCGTTTGCTCTCGGATCCCACGCCTCCTATCCCCTGGGGTAAGTGCACATAGCTACCATACGCTCTTGTTATTTTTTGATTATGTCACGTAATTCCACTTCACCTCCACTTCTTAGAGTAGTATCCCACAACGTCCAAGGTCTAAATTCCCCTGTCAAGAGGAAGAAAGTGTTCCAATCCTATCGCTCCCAAAAACTAGAAGTACTTCTTTTACAAGAAACCCATTTCCCTACAAGTTATTCCCCTTCATTCATCCATACTCACTATCCTCAATTCTTCCTGGCAAATGCAGAGGACAAGACAAGAGGGGTTGCAGTGCTCTTCGCTAAATCTTGTAAATTTACATCATTATTAGTACACAGGGACCCTGAAGGGAGATTTATCCTAGTGAAAGGGTGGATAGATGAGCAACTTTTTTCTTTTGTCTCTTATTACGCTCCTAATAGAGGGCAACTCAAATTTTTTCAGTCAATGTTCAATGCCTTAGAAACACTCTTGGAAGGGATAGTCATATTGGGGGGAGATTCCAATGTGGCGTTCGACCAGAGTCTTGACAAGTCCAGACCTCTGTCTTCACAATTGACCCGTCCTACTAGGACAAGTTCGCAAATAGCTAAGCTGATTTTTCAGCGAAATCTAGTGGATGTTTGGAGGGAATTTAATCCCTCTAAAAGGGATTATACCCATTTCTCCAACCCTCACCGCTCATACTCGAGAATAGACCACATCCTTGTTTCCTCGAGACATGTCCCTCTGATCACTAAAGCACGCATAAAAGAGACAGCTCTTTCTGATCACTCAATGGTGATTTGCTCCCTTCAAAGCAGGTCAGGCGACTTTCATCATTTTCACTGGAAGCTTAATGAAACCCTCCTTAAAGACCCATTAGTTGTCTTGGAAATTGAGAAAGCACTTCAGGAATATTTTAACTTAAATGATGTAGAAGGGATCTCAGCTGAGACTCTATGGGCTGCGCATAAGGCTACGATCCGTGGTAAGCTCATACAACTTGCGGCTAAAATAAAAAAGGACAAAGCTTTGGAAATTGAAAAATTGGATAGGGAATTTACAGATTTATGCAAACGGCACAAGAAAGATCAAGCTACGATCCAGATTTCCCAACTGGACGCTGCTAGACTAGCCCTTAACTTAGCGCTTACTGTAAGGGCTGAGAGGTCCCTTGGGTGGAGCGGAGCGAAATTTTACCAACATAAGGATCGAATGGGTACTATGCTAGCCACCAAACTTTCACCGACTTACCGCACATTCTCTCTCCCAAAAATCAAAACTCGCGAGGGGGTTACTACCCGTAACCCCGAAATTATTCTCAAAACTTTCCAAGAATTTTATTCTGAACTTTACCAAGCCGGTGACTCAGCTGGGATTCCGGAGATTCAATCCTACATTGACAAACTGCCTATCCCTAACCTTCACATTGATCATGTGAAGCTTATGGAGGCTCCCATATCTGTGAAGGAAACCTTGGATGTGATTAAAAATTTGAAGGGAGGTTCAGCTCCTGGGCCAGATGGCTTTTCGGCCCCTTATTATAAAAACTTCGCAGATACTCTAGCCCCTCACCTTACAAAATTTTTCAATTCTAAAAGAACGGGGGAGGACCTCCATCCTCAGCTGAACGAGGCATTCATATCTGTTATCCCCAAACCTGATAAGGACCCGGAACAGGTGGAAAATTACAGACCCATCTCATTGATCAATAACGACGTGAAAATTCTCACAAAAATATTAGCTAACAGAATAAATTCATTTATCACCCATTATATACATAAAGATCAGGTAGGCTTCATACCGGGGAGACAGGGTCCGGACCAGATCAGGCGGGCGATAGATGTGGTTTCGTTACTACAGTCGGGACGGGATGTCGTTGGACCTCCAGAAGGCCTTCGATTCTATATCTTGGCCTTATCTATTTGAGATCCTGAAACGGTGGGGGTTTGGAGAGAATTTCCTGGGAACGCTGCGCTCCTTATACTCAGGACCGCAGGCGAAGGTCAAATTGCAGGGATATTTCTCAGATCCTATATTGATCAAAAGAGGGACCAGACAGGGATGTCCCTTGTCTCCTATCATTTTTGCTGTGGCAATAGAAACATTAGCTATTGCCATCAGGTCCAATCAGGATATTACTGGAGTTTCTTGTGGACAGCAAACCCACAAATGCGCTTTGTTTGCGGACGACTGTCTCCTATTTGTCACCTCCCCGGGAACCTCCTTGAATGCTATCTGTAAAGTGCTTGACTCATTTGGACATGTCTCGGGATTAAGGGTCAATATGAAAAAATCAATGGCATTGAACATAAATATACAACCTATAATGGTAGAGCGACTGAAGACTTTGTTTAGATTCCAGTGGGCGGACTCCTCTATCCGTTACCTGGGGATAAACCTGACTAATAAATTTGAAAACCTTTATCAGGCCAACTTCCCTCCTATGTTCCGCAAACTCGAAACTGATCTACAAACGTGGGCCACCCACAAAATATCCTGGCTAGGAAGGATCAATTCGGTCAAAATGACTCTCCTACCTAGACTGCTATATTTATTTAGATCTCTCCCCATTGCAATTAGGAAAGACCAACTTAAAAAATTCCAGGGCAAAGTGCTGAAGTTTATTTGGGATGGTAGAGGATATAGGTTGCCCCAAAATGTTTTATATGGACCCGTAACTAAAGGAGGTCTGGGTTTACCACTTCTTTTTCGTTACTATCAGGCAGCTAGATTGACCCAACTGTCATCCATCTACTCCAGCCGAGAGAAACCAGATTGGATTGAGATGGAGGGTCAGGCAGTTCCTAATAATCCCCTGGATGACCTGCTCTGGTGCTCCCAAAAATTAAGACCGGCCATAATGGCCCCAACACTCTCTCAGGCATTCAGGTTTTGGGATGACTTGCGGAAATCTCCTGCGATAATCTCCGATATGCGACCTCTAGCTAATCTGTTCCAGATTCCCCACTTTAATCCAAATAGAGACCCTACGATTTTTCGATGGTGGTTGGACAAGGGACTTTATAGGATTGGACACTTTCTCTCCCCAGTGGGCCTGATCTCATTGGCACACTGTGTGGGACCCTTGGGTATGCCGGACTCTGAAAGGGATAGATATTCCCTGATTTCCCATTTTATTACATCACTTTGGAAAAATAAACCAAATCCCCCTGAGTTCACCCGTTACGAAAAATGGTGCATTAGCACTACTGAACAGAGAGGTGGCATTTCTATTATTTATAACTCACTATCGGATCCTACTTCCAAATTTTCTTACATGGAGGCGTGGGAGAAAGATCTACGGATGTCCTGGACTCTGGAGAAGTGGCATGAGGTAGGATTGAGATCCTCCAAAGGTCTTATTAATATCTCTTTGATTGAAGCTAACCTTAAAGTATTAATGAGGTGGTACTTGGTCCCTTCCAGACTAGCAGCTATGTTTCCAACCACATCTCCATTGTGTTTCCGGAATTGCCAAGCCCAGGGTTCCATGTTACACATTTGGTGGGAATGCCCAAAAATAAGGGGATTTTGGAACAAAATGTTTTCTCTCATCAGAAAGGTAACCGGTGTACCGGTTGAAAAATCTCCCCAAATAGCATTACTGGGGGTCGGTGTACCCCAAGCATCTAAATATACTCAAAGACTAATAGCCTTCATGCTCACAGGTGCCAAAATTACGCTGGCGGGTGCCTGGAAACAACCTACTGTCTCTGTTCAGGTGGCCAAGAGGAAGATCTCTTGGATCATGCACCAGGAGAAGATGGTAGGCTCAATACTCAATTCTTCCAAAACCTTTGAAGCGGTGTGGGAACCCTGGGCTAGACATTTAGGTTTACCTACGATATAAAGATGAGAGAGGGTGGAGTTCCGCCTGCTTGTTCTTGTCCTTGGCTCTCTGCTCTGGTTGTGTCCAGGGATTGTGGCCCGGTCAGTGTAGTCCGTAGCTGGCAACCTCAACCTATACTCTTTCTTTCTTTTTCTTTCTAGGTCTCTCTGACCTTTTACCTTCTTTCTTTCTTCTTTCCTTCTTTCAGTTACATCTTCATATAGATTTGAAGATAAAGTAGTCAGTTTAACTTTAATGATTACACTAGAGTATTTATAGTCTTTTTTATTTTTATTTTTTTATTTTTCCCTTCTTTGCTGTAAAGTACCACTGAAGATTACTGCCAATTTACTATGTTTTCTTCTGGTCTCTCCAGCCCTCACTGAAAATGTGTTTGTGAGATAGGATATTCCATACTCTGGGATTTGCCCACGACTCCGGATACCTCAGTTATTCTGGGACTGGGGGTTTGTTTTCACTTTTATTTAGCACATCCAATGAGTTTAATGTATTCACTGATTCTTAGGCACAGTGTGAACCCATTGAGGGTGCCGGGAATACAGTCAGTATTAGGTGCTATTCTCCCTTTTCTATTTTTTTTTCTCTTTTTAATATTAATTTATTTCCTTATTTATTTGTTTTTGCCCGTTTTTCCTTTCTCTTCCCCTTGAACATTACAGGTTCGGGGGTGGGGAAAGGTAGGGGGGGAAAAAGGAAAGAAAATTATCTTGTTCTTCACATAGTTTTGTCTTTGCTATAAAATGATTTGAAGATTCTACCTCTGTACTGTATGTATATCATTCGGCCCCAGGCTGTTCTGGTGGCGCTTGCAATGTACTGTACTGCTTTTCAATAAATCTCTTTAAAACGGAAAAAAAAAAAAAAAAAAAAAAAATTCCCCGAGGCCCCCGTTGGGACTCGACGAACGATTCTGATCCAAGTTATGGATTCATCGGACCTCGGCCGGACGGATACAGTTCAAGACGACGACATCCGACAGACAAGATCTTCGCAGCAAGAAAGAGGATCTTAGTCGGGCAGTCTGTTATATAGAGGTCACCGACCTGGGCGTGGCTACGGATTACAAGGACTGCTGGGAGTTGTAGTCTCACTGACTAAAACATTTTTACATTAAAAGTTAATAGAAAAGGTTTTAAAATGTCTGCTATGGGCATTAAATAAAGAAAGTTAATGCATAAGATACTCGCCTCCTGTCTTCAAATAACTTATATTTTCCGTCACAAGCTAGGAAAATCTAGATTTATTTTACATTTGGAAGGATTAGAACACCTGTCAGGCTTTTATTGCTGTCTATGTCCCCATTGGGGAGATTCACCCTCTCTTGACTTGCTCTGGTCACCATTGGCATCAGTACTGAAAGTGAGAGGGGGAAAAAAAAAATGTAAAATGTAAGCGTTGTCACCAGAACAGGAAATCTTATAATGGGGACACCTGTTCCTGCGACAACTATCAGAACAACAATCAGACAAATCGCATGAAAAACACGATCGTACAATAACCTGATCAAAGCTTTCGAGAGCCGATCACATGTGAAATCACCTGAAGCGACAACCACCAAAAAAAAATTGTACGATACCAGATCGTACGGTTTTCGTTTAATCAGTATAGTTCAGGGGTAGGCAACCTCGGCCTTCCAGCTCTGGTGAAACTACAAATCCCATCTTGCCTCTGCCTCTGGGAGTCATGCCTGCGATTGTCAGGGTCTTGCAATGTCTCATGGGACTTGTAGTTTCCCCACAGCTGGAGGGCCGAGGTTACCTACCCCTGGTATAGTTGTTGTTTAAAAATACACTACGTGACATCACTTCCGAATTTGTATTCCCGTTGTATGATTATTTTCGTACTTTAGTAAACTTAATTTTCAATATGAAACTAGCACAAAAAAAAATGGATGATCATTCATCCGATAATCTCATTGGGGTAGATTCAGATAGGTCAGGGGATCTTTAGATCCGTGTAATCTATCTTATTTACGATCCGCCAGCGCAAGTTTTTGAGGCAAGTGCTGTATTCAGAAAGCACTTGCCTCGAAAGTTGCGCCGGCGGATCGTACTGCGCCGATCGTACTGCGCATGTGCCGCCAGCTAAATTTCCCCGCGTGCATTGCTCCAAATGACGTCGCTAGGACGTCATTGGTTTCGACGGGAACGTAAATTACGTCCATCCGTATTCGCGACCGATTTACGCAAACAATGTAAAAAAATCAAAACTCGGCACGGGAACGATGGCCATACTTAACATAGGATACGCCGCATATAGCAGGGGTAACTATCCGCCTGAAAAAGCCGAACGCAAATGACGTAAAAAAAAAAAAAGCAGCGGGCGTTCGTTTCTGAATCGGTGGAAATCCTCATTTGCAAATTCGTTGCGTGTATAAAACGAAACGCCACCTAGCGGCCAGCGGGAGAATGCAGCCTAAGATCCGACGGTGTAAGTCACTTACACCTGTCGGATCTTAGGGACATCTATGCGGAACCTGATTCTATGAATCAACCGCATAGATCCGACGGCGTATCAGGAGATACGCCGTTGTATCTCTATCTGAATCTGCCCCAGCGTGTGTTCCAGGCATAATAGGAGGACTTCCCCTCACATTGGAAAGAAATCCATTCACTTCCTGTTGTGTCTATAGAACAGGAAGTAAAGGGAAATCTCCCTGAAGGGGAACAGATGGAAAATAAAAACTGCTACGGATTAATACCAGTCCAATGAGAAGTTTAGGCTTTAGTTATACTTTAAATGCCATTACTGTGTGTAGTGAGCAGAGGATTCATATGAATTTCCAGCTCTGTGAATAATCGATAGAATATAAGGAAACAATACTAAGAGCAGCTCTGGTATCACTTACTTCTTTGAATGATCGGCCCTGCCATCGCTTTACACCCTACAAAACACCACCGGCTCACCTTTTTTCACCTTAATCTGCATCTCCTGCTCCTCCATGGCTTGAAGTTAACCAGTGCACCGCCTCTACACGTCCGGGTGAGCATGGTCCGTCACGGACAGCTGTCCGGGTGAACTGACACTGAAGGTTCCGCCTGTAGAACGGTGCTGAGAGAGGCTGTAGTGTAGAGCAGAGTCTCCTGGCTGAACTAGCCTGCTCTGTTCATCTTTTCAGTCATGGGAAGAGCCAGGTATCAGGTTGGTACTATAAGTCTCAGCATAAAGAACTACACACACATCAACTGACTGTCAACAAAGCAGGCAGAGACAGAATCCACCAATCGGAGAGGGAAGAAGCCAGCGACCAATCGGGAAGCCTCTTCCATCCAGCTTCCAGGAAGTGTCTTCTTGCAGCTCTGAAGAGGTACCTGGTGCGAAGAAGAAGGAGAGGAAGAAGTAGAGAGGGGACAGCAGCAGGAGGAGGTCATTGCACGGGTGGGTGACTCCGTTCTATGGGAATGTGTCTGACATGAGAAGAGCAGGGGAGCACAAGCTTCTGTAATGACAACTTTACTGCAATCATCTTCAATGGAATTTACTAAGACTGGAACAGCTGTACATGGCAACCAATCAGCTTCTAGCTTTCATCTTTAAAGTGGAGTTCCTGTCATTTGCGTGTTTACTAAAAGTCAGCAGCTACAAAAACTGTAGCTGCTGACCTTTAATAAACACACACTTGCGCTCACCCCAGCAGTTTTCTTCCTCCTGCAGCGCCGCTTACTATAGGCACCCGACTGTGACAGCTTGCGGCTTCACAGCTGGATGCCCACTAGGGTTGCCACCTCATCCCTTTAAAACTGAATACATATGAATTACCCGGGTTCTGTGGCTAATTAAAGCGGAGTTCCACCTAAAAATGAAATTTCCGCATGTCCGCATTTGGCATGTCATTGTTTTTGGGGGGGGTCAGGAGGAGTGGGACTTCCTGTCCCACTTCCTCCTTCCGCCGAGGGGCTGGTAAGGCGATTAGCTTAATCGCCTTACTGCAGCCCCTCCCTGTATGCGAGCGCCTGTCCAATCGGACGGCGCCGTTCGCACATGCGCAGTGTCGCTCGCGCATGCGCAGTGGGTGCCCGGCCTTGAAGCCCTAAAGCTGTCACTGCCGGGTGCCCACACCAGGAATAAAGACGCCGGTGAGGGGGGGCGAGGAGCGGAGCCCCGGCCGGCTCGTCGCTGGAACCATGGCGCAGGTAAGTGTCAGTTTATTAAAAGCCAGCAGGTGCACTTTTTGTAGCTGCTGACTTTTAATAAACTTAAAAAAAGGCTGGAACACCCCTTTAAGGTGCTACAGATGGTAGTTCTCAATGAACTACCATGGCTCTGTGGAGCGGCATGGTAGTTCATTGATTGTTCCTGTCATATTGTATCAGCTTGCCCGTACAATGTACGGGCACACCGATACGTAGACAGACTGCATGGCCTGCACCTGGTGCAATGCTTTACAAGCTCCAAAACAAAAGCACATTTTCACACTTAAATGAAAAGTCCCTCCTGTCCACCCCTTTTCCTGAATATTTCTTTTTTTTTTCAGAAAAAGGGTTCGGTCCTGCCTTCAATACATGTTATTTGCCTAGGCCAATGACATGTACGGTGTCTGTTGTGCCTCCTGTAATATGTACGTCACATATCCCAGGAGGCCTTAGTGCTTATTCACAGAGGAGGGGAAGGCCTAGTGGCTTGTCATTGGGGGCTCTCTACCCTAACCCTAAAGAGCTGGCGGGCTTCATGATAATGTCCGACATGGCGGCAGAGAACCCGAATGGCAGCTGTTGAGAATAGGATCTAGGCAAGGCGACATTGGATCCTCTGGGTGGGCGAGTATCTAAACTGTGGAGAACCCGCCACAACTTATGCCGGGGTTAAAAAATATAATATAAAAGAGGGGATGGAAAGGTGAAGATCTGCTTTAAAGTGGTTTTAATTCTTTACATATACCCAGTGAAGTGACTGGCCTCACATAAATTAAACAAATCCTCCTACATAAGTTGTATCTGTTTATCTGCAGCCTTAATTCTCTACATTTGCTCAAAGTCCAGCATTTATAAAGCTTGTCTGACGTGTCAGAACACAGGGGCCAGAGAGCTGAAGATACACTCTGCAGAGCTCAGTGAGGAGAGATTCAAGAGCTGATTGGAGACAAGGGAACACACACACCCCACCATTTTTCTCTTGGTATCAGGAAAAGTTTTCAGAAGTAATTCATGCTTATAGCAGAGGAACAAAGCAACATACAGAAATGACACCTCGTGCTCTGGATAGAGACACTCGATAGAGGGATATCATTTGTTCATATTTCATGTCTGAGATTTACAACCACTTTAACTGAACAAGCAGAAGATAGAAGCTGAGTTACTAGGCACAGCTGCTCCAGTGTTAGTAAATTCTCCCTGACTTATCTTGTAAGCATTCTTTGTAGGCCCACTGTGTATGATTATCTGTTTATTATCAGTGTTGCCATCAGTGATTGTCAATTCTTAGGCCCCTTTCACACTGGGGCGGGGGGCAGCGTCGGCTGTAAAGCGCCACTAATATATATATATATATATATATATATATATATATATATATATATATATCTATATATATATATGTGTCATTGCTAAGCCTTGGAAAGTTAATATCTTTGTTGGTTCTAAATAAAATGCTATTATTTGTATTGTTCTATGTGCTTACAATTATAACACATTATTTATTAAACTCCTATGTTTTTATCCTAGAAATGGCAGATCCTATGGCGAACGCCACAGGCTTTCCACTTAATAGTGACGAGAGCACAGTCATTCTACATCTTTACCCAGCAAGTCAGAGTGGCTCAGACACGGAGGAAGAGATGACTCATATGAATGGTATGGATTTAGAAGAACTGTGATCATGTGGGGAAGTTGGACTAGAGGGATTTCACCAGATGGCCCCCAAGCTACCTGAGAATATAAGTTCAGCTGCATTAGTAGTAGGGCCACCATACCAAGTGAATTCAAGGATCAAACCTGCTCTCCCCTCTTCATCAGCACCTTGCAATATACTATAAACATCCTACATGATGAGATGTTGTTAGTGTGCCACCTACTGCCAAGTGCTGTGATGCCATCTTAGTTGGGGAAGCAATGAAAAGTGAGAAATCCTTGTAATGGTCCTCTTTTATAATTGCCTTAAAGCGGAGTTCCACCTAAAAATGGAACTTCCGCTTAATCCACTCCTTCCCCCCCCTTACATGCCACATTTGGCATGTAATTTTTTTTTGGGGGGTAGTGGGGGGGTCAGGAGGAGTGGGACTTCCCTTCCCACTTCCTCCTTCTGCCGAGGGGCTGGTAAGGCGATTAGCTTAATCGCCTTATTGCAACCCCTCCCTGTAGACGAGCGCCTCTCCAATCGGACAGCGCCGCTTGCGAAAGCTGTCACTGCCTGGCTGTCACGCCGGCCGGTGAGGGGGGGGCGAGGAGCCGAGCCCCGAGCCGGCACGTCGCTGGAACCGTGGAGCAGGTAAGTGTCTGTTTATTAAAAGCCAGCAGCTACACTTTTTATAGCTGCTGACTTTTAATAAACTTAAAAAAAGGCTGGAACACCCCTTTAAAGTGGTTGTAAAAGCTCAAGGTATTTTTACCATCATGCATTCTATGCCGCCCTTGAGCTTGCTTTGGTAATAGCAGTTCCCATATACTTCTAATGATACTGTCAGATCAGTGGTGGCAGCTGACGCCTGCCTATGCATGCTGCAAATGTATGAAACGGAAAGACATGCTATATTAGTTTATAGGAAGTTCATATTGGATATAGGCGCTTTTGATCTGTGCCCAGGAGAATGAGCATGGATGGACCCAGAGATCCGGTGGCAAGGAAGTAGAGCACTAGTCTAGATCAATGTTTCTCAACATTTTTTCAGTCAGGGCAGCCTTTAAAATTCTGCGCAATCTTGAGGCACCCCATTCTAAAGGTTAAAAAAAAAAAAAGGTAAATGCGTATCGGTTTATATAATACAGCAAAATCCACACAGGTAGGACACCCATTTTTTTTTTTTTAAACCACTTAAGCCCCAGAC